>NC_053390.1:829874987-830089512 GCF_905171765.1 Bufo bufo
GTCCTAAAGAAGAGTGGCCTGATGAGAAGAAAGTAAAATGTATTCCCAGAATATACGAGTTTCTATCCTTTGAGAAGGACATTCTATCGTTCATATTTTTAGGAATAGTTGTATTTCTTTCTGCTTTGACATTGATCATATTAAGAATCTTCATTTATTACTGGGACACTCCGATTGTTAAAGCCAATAACCGAACTGTGAGCTTCATCCTCCTGGCCTCCATCTTGCTGAACTACCTCAGTGTCCTCTTATTCCTTGGTCGTCCAGTGGACATAACCTGCTTACTGAGACAAACATTATTTGGTATCTTCTTCTCTATTGGTGTCTCTTCTGTTCTGGCCAAAACTATCAAAGTTTGCATTGCCTTCAAAGCCACCAAACCTGGAGGTTTCTGGGTGAAGTGGATGTCATTCAATGTGTCAGATTATGTGGTCTTGGTGTGTTCTTCTGTACAAGTTCTCATATGTGTTATTTGGTTGTTGATGTCTCCTCCTTATGTAGAGTTTGACCATCACTCTTATCCTGGGAAGATCATCATTCAGTGTAATGAAGGCTCAGTAATCGCCTTCTACTCCATGTTGGGTTATATGGGGTTCCTGGCAGCTGTGAGCTTTGTTCTGGCTTTCATGGTGAGGACATTACCGGACAATTTTAATGAAGCCAAGTACATCACCTTCAGCATGCTGCAGTTCTGCAGTGTCTGGATTACCATGATACCAGCCTATCTGAGCACTAAAGGGAAGTACATGGTGGCTTTGGAGATATTTGCCATATTGACCTCCTCTGCTGGCATTCTTGGTTGTATATTTCTTCCAAAAATATATGTTCTCCTATTAGAACCTAGTTTGAACTCTAGAAAAGCAATTTTGGAGAAAAACAAGATATAGTGTATTACATGATGAATATTAGTATCTGTTCAACTTATTTTCCTATTTTTAATATTTGTCTTTTTCGTTTTAATAATTGTCATAATTAAAAATAAAGTAGATTTGTCTAGATTCCTTCTTAAATGGTTGAATTACTTCCTAAAGTGCTAGCATTAAATTATATTAAGACATTTCTAAAAATGTCACCATTCATGACCAGTGATGAGCGGTAGGGGCAATATTCGAATTTGCGATCTTTCGCGAATATTTGGACAAATATTCGTCATATATTCACGAATTCAAGAATTTGTGATCTACAGTCATTATTTTCTTGAATGCGAAAAATCGGCAATCGGAAAATTTGCAATAAAAATTTGCAATACCAGAATTTGCGATACCAAAATTTGCGATCAACACTACTCCTAAAGTCAAAGATATTGCAGCCTTCTCATTGGCCCACAAGCAAGAAGCAGTGAGGGATCATGGGTACTGATAAAAAAAAATCTAGAATATTTGCGATTACGAAGATATAGCACTATATTCTAGATATTCGCGAATTCTCGAAGTGGCAATATTCACGAAAAAAAATTGCGATTAGAATATTCCTGACAGATCTGTGTTAGTAACTATTTATATTATCAATGATTAGAGATGAGAGAATCGAAGTTGATGAAGTGGAATTTGATCTAAATTTCAGGAAAAATTTGATTTGTCCCAAAGTCAAATTTCCTTGCACTTCGTGGTAACGAATCGCATTTTTTCTAAAATGGCTGCTGCCCATGTTAGAACGAGGAACTAAGAACTCTGGGAATGAGGGATCACCCATAATGCTATGCTTGCACCCAATCAGCAACCAGCCAGCCCCTGTGATGTCACAGCCATATAAAAAGCCTGTTCATGCCCAGTCTCCGCTATTGTACAGAGAGACGTTACAGGCACAAGGGACAATATTTAGGAAAGACTTTATTAAAAAAAACAACTATTGAGCAGTTAATGGAAAGATTATTCATAGTGTAGGGAAAGGATAGGAAGGCATTATCCACACTGTAGGGAGAGAGCAGGGACCAATAGGGGAGTGTAAAGCTTGGGTAATAGTAGCTATTCTATTACACCTTGCTGCACTAATTTGGCATCTAAACTGATGTTAGACTACTGCTTTTAGGTTGTTTTAAACAGAAATTGCATGACGGGGGTATTGGTTATGCATAATTTGCCCCCTTTACTTACCTCAATACACTTCCCTGTAATCCCCCCCACCACCATTACATCTCTCCGTCACCATACCCCGAACCCACATAAGACTCGGACCACCGACTGGAATGTAATGGCCACAGCAGCCGTTTATTAAATAACAAATACACAATCAACCACAACAATAATGCTGATAATAATAAAATGACCTAATAACTTAACCCAATGGGGGAAGGTCCTTGAAGCCCCAAAAACATTGAGCTGCCGAACCAAGGTGAGCCATTTTTGCGTCCAGCCGTTACCCCCAGCTCAAAGGCACCACCGAATGACCCCCCCTCAATTCACCACAACCGCTCGATCCACCTGGGAGTCCAGCCCCAACCGTGGGGCCCCCCCCAATGTCCTCAGATTCCACCATGACCAACTCCAAGGATCCCCCCAACACCCCTAGACGCCGTGACATAATCAAGCTACACAAAATATCCCCTCCCCCTGCTCCAATCAACTCCCCAAAACAAAGGGAAGGGTGGGTGGGAGCTTCTTTCTAACCTAAAATGGCTCCCTGCCTTCTTTTTCCCTGCCGTATTTAACCCCTTATCTCCTCCCCCCTTACTTAAACTGACCTATCCTAACCCATTGCCCTTCTTTAGCCACCCCCCCTCTAACCTCTGACTCTGGGGCTCTCTAACCAAGCCCCCCGTCATGGGGGCCTCCCCTAAAGGGGGCTTCGCCCCCCCCCAGTCCGGCCATTGCTATAACTTTAGCATCTGATTTTGGGTTGAAAGTGCAGACTGATAAATCACATTTTGAGGTGTATTTATTTTGAATATTTAAAAGTAGGTCCATTCATCCTTGCTTTTGGGGTGAATGTGCGGTCTGATAGTATTGCCCTTTTCCCCTTATAATTGTACAAAATGTTTCTGAAGCAGGTGGAAGTAGCATCAGAAGAAGGGGGTGTGGCGGCAGCAGTCGCAGAGACAGGCCAGAGCTGACAGTGTCATCTAGCGGTCGTGTCTTGACCAGCAACCAAGCGGTCCTTGAATGGTTGACCTGTTCTTCTACTTTGTCGCAAGTGACATCAGACACCCGCAGCCAGGAGTCGGTGGGTTCCTCTGACACAAACCTTAGTTGGCATGGACCCTACATGTGCTCAACCTGCCTCTTTCATAAAGAAGTATTGCATGTCGTCGGCTCGACTCCACTTTTCAGCAAGGACAAGATTCTAGAGGACAGTCAGCAGCTACTGCCCAGCCAAGATCTGGAGGAGAGATCCGCTGCTGCTTCCAGTAGGCAGGTAAGTAGTGATTATTAGAGTCACGTGAGAGCTGGTGTTGCGAGTGGTCAGGCACGTGGCCCTGAGACTGGTAAAGGTGACATCAGTGATCTGCAGACAGTAGTAGATGATGATGTGGCAGATGTGGAGCCAGGTAAAGAGGGGGCTTCATCGTCATCAGGAGAAGAGGGTGGCAGCTTGGGCTTAAGGCAGCGGCTGAGCCAGCAGGCTGGTAGCATGGCCGTGCGTTAGCAGCATGGCAGCAGTGGGAGGTCAGGAGCCAAACATGTCCGGGTTAAAATGCCCTCTACACAGGAGTCTACTTGTCCGGATAGAAGTATCGGTGCAGGGCTTCACGGAGTCAGCTGTAATAGGCAGTAAGCAAGAAGTGGTGGGGGGAAAATGCCATACTCAACGGTATGGCAATTTTTCAGCAAGCCGCCGGAGGACATCAGAATGACCATTTGCAGAATCTGTGGACAGGAGGTAAAGCGTGGCCAGGGTGCCAATTTTGGCATCATGGCTCTATGTCAAAACATGCAATTTGATTTGGCTGGTTTGACTCATTTTTTGAAAAAATTTGCTTCGGTCTGAATTTATCTGCGGCGAATCACATAAAAAAACTGGTATTCCTGGCTGCACAGAGCCTTTATAGTGGTGTAGAACACTGTGCCTTGCAGTAACATGCATAGGGAGTCTGCTATGGTAGTGAAATAATATTTTGAGTCAGTATGACAGGCCTCGCTCTTAGAATCAGTGCACACTTCACTTATTTAGGCAGTCACGTTGCCAAAACTGACCAAATAACTCAAGTATGAACTCAGCCTTACAGGTCGGTGTTAGGGCAAGAAGTAGCGCAGTCCTTTTACACCGTCGTCAGATGATTCCACATAGATGTCTACAGAACCTGTTCTATACAATGCTTATACAAGTAGAGCACCCCGACAGAGTGGAGAGGGTGTCAGAAGTAAATTTGTATTTACATCACTGATTATTCTGATCCGTCAGAACAATAACCCCCCAAAAATGGATCCTGGCTGTGGAGCATCCGCCTTCATTCGGTCAACATTTGGTCAGTAATTCATCAGTATTGCTAATGCCCAAAAAAACTGGAGTGGATCCACAACAGAGATGACACATGAATTCAATATTTGCATGTCTTATGTTTTGAACCCACTCCTGCTTTTGGCTACCAAATCATAAGCCAATGGGACCATACAGGCCTTACAGCTGATACACAGACAGGATTCGTTGTGCGTCTCATTTTTCCTTCCTTCTGACAGATCAGAAGAAGGGTCAAATAAATAATGATGTCAGCCAGGCCAAAAAGCAAAATAATAGCATAGTCATAAAGTGGGGAGGGTGGGAACAGCACGAGAAGTCCACAGAGTGGCCCTATGACATAGTGGTGAGGTGGAAGCAGCATGAGGAGACCACAGAGTGGCCCAAAGACACAGTCTGGAGGTGGCGACAGCATCAGGAGGAGGCCACAGAGTGGCACAATGACAGTGTGGAGATGGAAGCACTATCAGGAGACCACAGAGTAGCACAATGACAGAATGTGGAGGTGGCAGCAGCAGCACCATCAGAGGTGGCCACAGAGTGGCACAATGACAGTGTGGAGGTGGCGGCAGCATCAGGAGACCACAGAGTGGTAAGGTGACATAGTGTGGAGGTTGCAGCAGCATCAGGAGACCACAGAGTGACCCAGTGACAGAGTGGGGAGGTGCAGCAGCATCAGGAGACCATATAGTGGCAAGGTGACATAGTGAGGAGGTGGCAGCAGCATCAGGAGACCACGGAGTTACCCGGTGATATAGTAGGGAGGTGGGTGGCAATACGAGTACCAGCTGAAGATGTTGGGTGAAAGAAGGAGCACTTGGCATCAGATGTGTGGCATCTGAGGGTGGCAGCATCAGAATAGTAGCTGAGGCAGGTAGCCAGAAGAAACCGGTCTCTTTTGTCAAAGTGTTGGTGTGGCACCATGGATGATCTAGTCAGATGCATCAGGCATTGGTGGGTGGAAATCCTGGCTGATCCATGCCGGAATTATCTTGACAAAGGTCGGTCTCTCCACATTTTGGCCCTCGCTGCACTAGACACCCACTATGATGCCACACTAGTGGCTGGGCAGTACAGCTTTTTCAGGGCAAACTCTGTTACTTGCATCCACAAATCCAGTTTGGCCGCCCAGTAGTTCAGTGGATCTTCAATGTGGGGTGGCAGGATACTGTCCAAGTATGCCACCTGCTGGTTCAGGTCCTGCTCTAGGTCTAGCTGCTGATGCTGGTGAGTGGTCTCTTCACTAGGCGGGTGAAGAAAGCTGCTCATTAGTGTTGATCCAGCATGCTCGGCCGAAGACCAGTTCGGCTCGAGCATCTCGATACACGGCACATGGCGGTATTCGGCCGAATACCGCATGTGCTTGAGCACAATGCTAGAGTTTCCTCCCCGCACGTTTGTTGGCTGCTACACAGCCAATATACGTACGTGTAAGCACTGCCCTCACTGTAATGCCGTAGCCATGTTGGTTACTGGCATTACAATGATTGGCTAGCCAGAACGCGTCATTGGCTGCTATATAGTGTTCGGCTCAGTGTTAGTCAGGGAGAGCTGTGCTGAGGAAGGGAAAGATAGGTGTAGGGAGAGACAATTTTTTTGATCATAGACCAGTGTGGGGATTTACTCCAGTAGACAGGGGTGCGGGTGCAGTATAGAGGCAAATGGAGTCCAGGTAACGAAGCAAAAGAGCATTTATTTTACACTTGATCAAACAGAAAAGCAAAACAGTCACTTGGTGTTAGTTCACACACAAAATAACACAGAGCTTCACCTGGCTCCTTTACTTGAATGAGTCCTGTCCTGGCTGATCGCACAGCCACATAAAGTATTCCCACAAAATGCTGGGTGCTCTGTACGCCTGTGTCGGGGGTCCAGGCCTCAGCTCCACACACTTCAAAAACCATGCAGACTTACTGTGATTTTCCTTCCTGCTCCTCACAGCTGAGGTTGCTGCCTGGGAATTTAAATCCCAGCTCCAAAACCTGGTTCTGGAACGTAGGGAGTAGGCACCCGCCCAACTCTTTTCCTACTCCCAATAAAAGCCGGCCGGATTGGCTTTGCAGCCATACTAAGTATTAAAGGTGTCAACAGCCTCTGCTGTTAACACACAAAACCCGGCTCTTCACTTCACTGAGTCCAGGAACCTCGGTGACACGTATCAGCCATCCAATACGGTACCCTGCACCTTACCACATACCTCCCCCACTTTGTTCAACCCTGAGGGGGTTGACACCTAAAAAACAGTGTACCCAGGAGAGGGCATCCACATTCCTCAGTAATCAGCCAGCTTTGTGCTCAACCACAAATTTGTAATTCTGTAGAGACAGAAACCACCTGGTGACTCGGGCATTCCTTTCTTTGGCCTGGCTTATCCACTTGAGAGGAGAGTGGTCAGTCACCAGGCGGAAGCTTCTGCCCAACAGATAGTAACGGAGAGCTTTGAGTGCCCATTTGATGGTGAGACACTCCCTTTCCACTATACTATACCTGGTCTCGGCTGGGGTTACCAAAACCGGGGACCCACACAGAGCCGACTTCAAGGAGGAGAAAGCCTTTTCCGCTTGTTCATTCCAGCGGACCGTCCCTGACTTACGCCCCTTTAATAACCCTGTCAGTGGCGCAGCTATTGTGGCAAAGTGGGGCACAAACCTCATGTAATATCCCACAATTCCCAGGAATGATTTTACCTGCCGAGTAGTGACGGGCCAGGGACAATTTCTGATTGCCTCAATTTTGTGTACCTGAGGTTTTATAACTCCGCGACCAATTACATATCCCAGATACTTGGCCTCCTCTAACCCTGCTGCGCATTTTTTCGGATTCGCGGTTAAGCCTGACTTCCTAAGAGAGTCCATTACAGCCTTCACCTTAGGTAAATGACTCTCCCAGTCGGTACTGTGGACAAGGATATGGTCCAAGTAGGCCGAGGCGTACTGACGATGGGGTCGCAGCACAATATCCATTAACCTTTGGAAAAGTGGCGGGGGCTCCATGCAGACCAAAGGGTAATACCTTATACTGATACAGGCCTTCGGTGTAACAAAAGCAGTTTTTTCTTTGGCAGACTCCGTTAAGAGTACCTGCCAGTACCCTTTTGTGAGGTCTAGCACAGAAAAATACCGGGCTTGTCCTAGTCTCTCAATCATCTCATCCACACGGGGCATAGGGTACGCGTCAAATTTGGAGACTTCATTTAGTCAGCGGAAGTCGTTACAGAAGCGTAGTGTTACGTCCGGCTTGGGCACCAATACTATTGGACTAGCCCACTCGCTCTTCGACTCCTTGATGACATCTAATTGTAACATCCATTGCACCTCTTCCGAAATGGCTTGTCGGCGAGCCTCAGGTACCCGATATGGTCTCAACCGGACCCTGACCCGAGGTTCCGTGACAATGTCATGGCGGATGACAGAAGGTCAGAGAACACATCCGTGTTCCTGCTAACTAACTCCTTGACCTCTTGAGCCTGTTTAGAAGACAGATTGCTAGCAACCTTTATCGTGGCAACAGCTTTCCCCGAGTTAGACCGGGTAACTGAACACTCTAACCCTAAAAACCCCGGCCGAGAACTGCCGTCCGGGCTGGTCCCCCTATCTTGCCAGGGCTTTAATAAATTCACATGGTACACTTGCTCAGGCTTCCTCCGTCCGGGCTGGTGTACATTGTAGGTCACCGTTCCCATTTTCTGAAGTATTTCGTATGGACCCTGCCACCTAGCCAAAAATTTACTGTCGACTGTCGGGACCAGTACCAGAACCCGGTCGCCAGGGTTAAAGTTCCGCACCTGAGCCCAGCGATTATAAACCCCCACTTGGGCTTGCTGGGCAGCTTCCATATGTTCCCTTACCAGTGGCAGCACTGTCTCCATCCGTTCCTGCATCTGGGTGACATACTCAATAAGGCTCCTATGGGGAGTAAGTTGTTGTTCCCTCGGTCCTGGGTTTTCTGCTGGCCCAGGTGACCCCCAAGAACATGTTGGTGGGCTAATTCTAATACAAGCTTACGGTAAGGCTTGGGCACCACCAACTGTTCAATTTGCTCCCCCCATAACTGATTTTCCCGATATAGCAATTCTTGGCGAACGACAAACCGGGGAAACATAGATTCCGCCCCCGGTTGTTGCGGCTCACCCTCTACTATCACCACATTTTCCCAGGCCCGAGTCAGGGTGGGATCCCGGTGCTGTGCAGTACCAAAATTTTCACCAAAGATGTTGAGGTCTGCCAACTCCGGTCCTGGTGGCAACTCCTCTACGTCTCCCACCATCACATTTAGTGGGGTTGTCTCCTCCTCCTCAGAGGTGGATACCCCCACTACTGCCTCAGGTTCCCAGGGCTCTGGGTCCCCCCATGACCAGGGCCACTCTGGTGGAGCTACCCCTGACCTGTGTGTTTCATCACATTTAACCTCTGGCCACAGGGACGGAAACCCGAGGAAGTCTCTCCCTATTACTAGTTCGTGTGGGAGGATGGTTGCTACGGCTACCTCGTGAGTCCACTTGCCAGCCACCGTGGACAAGGTCACCTGGGCGGTGGGATCATCTTTCAAGTCCCCATGAATACATACCACCCCCACCTTTCGGCCCGTGTACTCGACGGGTGGCACCAGGGCAGCACTCACCAGGGTCACCAGGCTCCCCGAGTCCAGCAGCGCCACCGCCAAAGTATCTCCTACCTTCACTTGGCACAGGTGGCTTATGTCTAAGGTCTCAAGGGCACCGGCTGCACACAGTCTCCTGGCATACAACGACTGCCGATAGCCAGAGTTGGTGTCCATGAGTTCGTCTTGACGGGGACAGTCAGCTCTTATGTGACCCGGTTCCTGGCACTGCCATCAGACAATGGGAGCCGGGTCTGCGGGGGGCACGTCCCAAGCAGGCTTTGCTGGAACTGGCCGTCGGGTCAAAGGCGGGGCTTTCCTGGCTTTAACCGGCCTCCTCCCAAGAGAACCCCCTTGTATATTTTTAGTGGCCTCAAAACGCTCCACCAGATCTACCATCTCTAGGGCGTTAGCTGACAATACCTGGCCTACCCAGTGTTGGAGAGTATATGGCAAAGCCCTCCAAAAGATGTCAGCCAGCAACCGGTCCAGCATAGCAGCGGGGCTCAGTGTCTCTGGCTGCAGCCATTTTTTGTAACTGATGCAATAAGTCATAGTACTGGGTTCTGGCAGGTTCAGCTGGGTTAAACTCCCACTGATGCACCCGCTAAGCCCGTACCAAAACGTTCACCTCCAGTCTGGCCAATATCTCACCCTTGACAACCTGGTAATCAAGCACTTGGTCCTCGGGTAGATCGAAGAAAACCTGCTGGGGTCCAGACGACAGGAATGGAGCGAGAATCTCAGCCCATTGGTCTCGGGTCAACTTCTCCTGGATGGCGACTTTCTCAAACACGGCCAGGTAGGTCTCGATATCATCAGAGGGACCCATCTTTGGAATGGCGGCCCGAACCTCTTTCCTGGCATCAAAAGTGTTTGGGGTTGCTCCTGCTGCTTGCAACGCCATTACATGTTGTAACAGCAGCTGATTTGTTTCTTGCTGCTGTTTGTTCGCCTTCCGCTGCTGCAGGTTAGCCTCCACGAGAGCTTTCACAACAGCCTCCATCTTGTCAGGGAACTCAGGGCGCAGCTTTGCCGGCTTAACATATGACATCCACCGGTGTTTAAGGCAAACTCAGGTACCCGATATGGCCTCAACTGGACCCTGACCCGAGGTTCCGTGACAATGTCATGGCGGATGACAGAAGGTCCGAGAACACATCCGTGTTCCTGCTAACTAACTCCTTGACCTCTTGAGCCTGTTTAGAGGACAGATTGCTAGCAACCTTTATCGTGGCAACAGCTTTCCCCGAGTTAGACCGGGGAACTGAACACTCTAACCCTAAAAACCCCGGTCCCCCTATCTCGCCAGGGCTTTAATAAATTCACATGGTACACCTGCTCAGGCTTCCTCCGCCCGGGCTTGTGTACCTTGTAGGTCACAGTTCCCATTTTCTGAAGTATTTCGTATGGACCCTGGCACCTAGCCAAGAATTTACTGTCGACTGTCGGGACCAGTACCAGTACCCGGTCGCCAGGGTTAAAGTTCCGCACCCGAGCCCAGCGATTATAAACCCCCTCTTGGGCTTGCTGGGCAGCTTCCATATGTTCCCTTACCAGTGGCAGCACTGTCTCCATCCGTTCCTGCATCTGGGTGACATACTCAATAAGGCTCCTATGGGGAGTAAGTTGTTGTTCCCTCGGTCCTGGGTTTTCTGCTGGCCCAGGTGACCCCCAAGAACATGTTGGTGGGCTAATTCTAATACAAGCTTACGGTAAGGCTTGGGCACCACCAACTGTTCAATTTGCTCCCCCCATAACTGATTTTCCCGATATAGCAATTCTTGGCGAATGAGTCCTGTCCTAGCCGATCGCACAACCACATAAAGTATTCCCCACAAGATGCTGGGTGCTCTGTACGCTTGTGTCGGGGTCCAGGCCTCAAGCTCCAGACACTTCAAAAACCACGCAGACTCACTGTGATTTTCCTTCCTGCTCCTCACAGCTGAGGTTGCTGCCTGGGAAGTTAAATCCCAGCTCCAAAACGTGGTTCTTTTTTTTATTGTTTAACTTTTTATTGATTTTCAAAAAAAGAACATAGAGTAACAGGGTTACAAGATACAGGCACGCAGGCCAAGTTAGTGAGCAATGGTTGAATTGCAGGTACAATCAGAAACATGGCATTGTCGGACATACATGTTGAAAATGATTAATTAATCTAGTAAGCCCCTGGGTGGATGAGGCATCCTGAGAGATGGATTATAAATTCAGGGGGAGTAGTGGCTGTAAGTATACACCTTATGTCCATGTCTACCGGGTAATACCTAATAGTAAACTAGTGGATGAATCGAGAGGGTGAGAGCCCTTGAGCTATGATTAGGTGATAATCGGCAGAGGAAACAGTAAGTATGGGGTAAATAACCAGGCAGGGCATGCCTGTTGTTATCCTGGATCTAGCTCGTGGGGGCTGGGGGCCCAAGCTAAGACTGTTTTTTTCCTTCGGGGGATCTATAGGATGACCATGAGAGCCATTTTTTGAGGAATGCGATATGTGTTCTTCGAACCTGTGTAACTGGTCTACCTTCTGTAGCCATTTTTCTAAACAGGGATTTTGGGTTTGCATCCAGTGAGTAGGGAGCAAAAGACGGGCAGCTATTAACATTTGAGAGAAGATGAAGGGAAGTCGTGGATGACTCTGTTCCTGACTGAGGGACAATAGGGCCAGTTGAGGCGAGAGTTGGAAGGAGGTGTGACAGATTTTGCTTGCTAAGATAAATATTTCGGACCACCATTTGGTTATGAGAGGGCAGGACCACCAAATATGAAGGAAGGTTCCCTTCTCCTGTAGGCACCTCCAGCATGTGTCTGAAGCAGTTGGAGAGAAAAGAGCTGTCTTATCTGGGGTGTTGTACCATCTTGTGAGGATTTTATATCCATTCTCCTGGATTCGGACACAGCGGGAGGCCCTGTGAGGAGATTTGAGGAGCTTATGGAGGGATGCAAAGGGTATGGTGATATTCAGGTCCAGTTCCCATTGTTTTATGAAGGCTGGCTTAGCCAGCATGGGGGAGGAGCGTAGTCTATTATAGATTTGTGAGATTAGTCTTCTAGGGGTTGAGGGAAGGGAGATCACTGATTCAAACCAAACCAGAGGACGCTGGAGGTCGCCCAATTGGATGTGTTGGCTTATGTATGCCCTGAGATATATCACTGTGAAGATATCACATGGGCGAGGGTCAAGAAGAGCTTTCATGGTGTCTAGGTCTAACAATTTGCCAGTGTGGTTCATCAGCGATGCGAGTGTAGTTGTTGAAGAAATCAGTCCTTGTGATGTAGCCGTTCTCAAGGCTGGGGGGGCTGTGTCTATCGCATCCTTTATTGTAAGAAGTGGGGACGGGAAAGGGATGGAGCAGTGGGAAGTAGATAACCATTTCCAAGCCTCAAGAGTTGCTTTGACAATCGGGTAGTGTGATAGTGTTTCATTTATAACATTTTGGTGTTCTAATAGGAGAGCTCTGATTGGCCTACCTAGTATCTCAAGTTCCATTTCTACTACTGCACATTGCATAGATGGACGTAGCCAAGCCACTGCTCGGGAGAGGAGTGTAGCTTTGCCATATAGTTCTGGATTTGGGAGGCCTATTCCCCATCTTGTCTACATTTGGTGAGGAGGGAAAAAGCAAGTCTAGCTTTCCTCCCATTCCAAATAAAGGATCTACATTTTTTTTGTAGTGCGACATAGTAATGCTTGGGTATAGGGATTGGAAGAACCTGTTGTAGGTAAGTGAGGCGGGGGAGAAATAGGGATGAGAGCAAATTTTGCGGCCAAACCAGGACAAGGTGGGGTTGGATTGGGCCAGGTTATCTATGGATTTAAAGATTGAGGACTTTAGTGGGACATAGTTGAGGGAGAATAAGTCATTTATCTTGGGGCTAATTATAACACCCAGGTAGGTAATGGTGGGAGAGGACCAATTAAAGGGTGAGTTTTCCATTAGGTGTCGTTTGGTGATGGGATTGATACCTGAGCATAGAACTAGGGATTTATTGGCATTTATCTTAAAATCAGAGACTGCGCTATAAAGGTTGAGATGGGACTGAATGCAGGAAAGTGAGACTGTCGGGTTTACCGTCATCATTAAAACGTCATCCGCAAATGCTGAGAGTTTCTGTTCCCTGCCTCCTAAATATAGACCCTCAATTTTCCTGTCTGACCGTATAATAGATAAGAGCGGTTCTAATGCTAGGATAAATAAAAGTGGGGACAGAGGGCAACCCTGTCGCGTCCCGTTCTTTATAGCAAATGGAGAGGAAAGATTCCCATTGACCATGACCAAAGCTGATGCTTGCAATAGAAAGACCAGCACTCCGTAATTCCAATAGTGAAGAAAAAGGTTTCTTTATTCGTCACCCATATGTGACGCGCGTTTCGACACTAATCTGTGTCTTTATCAAGGTACAGGTGATAACAGCTCAAATCAATATACAAATGGCACCATTTAAATACAATTCAAATAACCCGCCTCCTAGCCACGTAGGTGATCACATGGAAGGGGACGGACTAAGCTGACCCCGACCATGTGACCAGTCACGGGGCCGGAGCGTCACATTGCTAAGCAACCAAGTTGCAAGGCAGTATTAAGAGATCCATGCAGTGTTCAAAGCATATTTCAGGGAACTAAAGTATCAACATTACGTTACAATGTAAAAGCATACAATTCAAATAACCAGACTCCCAGTCACGTAAGTGATCACATGGCAGGGGACGGACTAAACCGCCCCCAGCCATGTGACCAGTCACGGGGCCTGGGCGTCATACTGCTAAGCAACCAGTCCAAACAAGACTCGATATGGCCATGAGTGGAGTACGGTAAGACATGTATTTGACCCATGTATTATCTATCAGAACAATCTTTGATCCGTTGTATATCTGATTTCCACAATTTATAAATACCGATACATTGGAATTAAACCGTCTCCTTATCAAGTAAAAAATCATATGATCACGGGCAAAACACCGGTCACATGACTCATCACATGGCACAATATTATTATATCACCGATCCAGAAGGATGTATTGGATCTCGCAAAAGACAGGTTGCGGTGCAGTATTAAGAGATCCATACAATGTTCAAAACATATTTCAGGAAACTGAGGTATCTATCCTTCGTTACAAAACAATAGCATGCAAAAATACAGAATAATAATCCACAATTATCCATTCCACACATTGAATCAAAGGAAACTACTCAATGAGTATTCCTTATTGAGGCCTTTAGGGGCAAGCGTCTCAAGTCGATGGATCCAATATGCTTCACGCTGGTGGAGCATCTGGATCCGATTTCCTCCACGTCGAGGTAGGGTCACTTCTTCTAAAATTTGAAAACGCAGTTGTGAGATGCAGTGATTTTTTTCCTTAAAGTGCTGAGGAATGGGTAGCAAGGTATTTTCTTTCCTAATTGTAGACTTATGCTTTGCCACCCGGTCCTTCATACGCATTGTCGTCTCTCCAACATAGCACATCCCACAGGGACATTTAAGTAGATATATCACAAAGCTGCTATCGCATGTGAAGTGACCCCGAATGGGGATTTGTTGTCCTGTCTGTGGGTGTGCTATGTTGGAGCCTTTGATCACATTAGAACAATGAACACAGTTAAGACAGGGAAATGTTCCCTTCCTAACTGTGGAGAAAGTGAGCTGTCGCTGAAGCATCCTGTCACTTCCTACGTCCGCCCGGACAATCATGTCTCTAATGTTTTTATTCCGCTTATAGCACATCATGGGGCGGTCCCTAAATTCCTGAATTGTAGGATATGATTTTTGTAAAATATTCCAGTGTTTATAGATGACAGCCTTAACTCGGTCCATCCAAGGATGGTATTTTACAACTAATGGTATTCTCTGTCCTCTGTCTTTCTTTTCTAGTGACTCTGTGGGATTATCTATCTTATCTCGCTGTTCATGTAGTAGACAGGGCGGATAGCCCCTGTCTATAAACTTCTGAGTCATTTCCCGTAACCTAAGATCACGTGTGTCCTGATCCATAACAATATTCGCCACTCTTCTATATTGTGATTATGGCAAGGATTTTTTTTACAGTTGATGGGTGATTACTATGGAATGACAAAAGACTATTTCTGTCAGTTTTCTTGACATATAAGTCGGTGGTAATCCTATTGTCAATTCCCCTAATCACCCATGTGTCGAGGAAGGAGACACGTTGTAGATCTTGGTGCAGGGTAAATTTCAGCTCAGGTCTTATATTATTGATGTAATCCACAAAGGTCATCAGGGTCTCAATGCTGCACCGCCATACGCAAAAAACATCATCTATGAAACGTTTCCAAAATATGCAATGATTCTGATACAGCTCACTTGGGTAAATATATTCTCTCTCAAAGTGTGCCATATCATCGCGGTCCCACACCGCTGCTGAAAAAACGTGTCCTGAAATAAAAAATAATTGCGACGTAAGACAATGGACAGTAAAGAAAGAAAAAACTTTTTTTCTTGTGCCGTGTATAGGCTGTCATCTAATAGCACCTGGACAGATTCCAGACCATTTTCATGGGTTATGCTCGTATATAAGCTGCAGACGTCTAGAGTGACCAGGATGCAATCATGCGACAGCTCAATTTCTCGCACCATCTCCAAAAAATGTTGTGTGTCCCTAAGATAAGAAGGGGCTTTTTTAGTAAGAGGAGTCAACACTTTGTCGAGAAATAGGAGTCAGCCCTTGTCATATTAGACAAAGATTACTATGTTAGGGAGATTCTGGGACAATTATCTGACCACAATGTCTATGAAATATTGCAGGGGGATCCGGTCTGGACAATTAAGCGGGAGTTACAGACCTTGGTTGATGAAAACTTAGTACAACATGTTATTGACAAAAAATTAGCGGAATTTTTAATCAACCAACACCCTGTGACACCCGTTTTCTACACACTTCCGAAAGTGCATAAATCCCTGGATAAACCTCCGGGTCGCCCTATTGTCGCAGCCACGGATTCAGTCCTATCTCCCCCTGCAATATTTCTCGACAAAGTGTTGACTCCTCTTACTAAAAAAGCCCCTTCTTATCTTAGGGACACACAACATTTTTTGGAGATGGTGCGAGAAATTGAGCTGTCGCATGATTGCATCCTGGTCACTCTAGACGTCTGCAGCTTATATACGAGCATAACCCATGAAAAAGGTCTGGAATCTGTCCAGGTGCTATTAGATGACAGCCTATACACGGCACAAGAAAAAAAGTTTTTTCTTTCTTTACTGTCCATTGTCTTACGTCGCAATTATTTTTTATTTCAGGACACGTTTTTTCAGCAGCGGTGTGGGACCGCGATGGGGTCCAATGCTGCACCGCCATACGCAAATTGTTATATGGCACACTTTGAGAGAGAATATATTTACCCAAGTGAGCTGTATCAGAATCATTGCATATTTTGGAAACGTTTCATAGATGATGTTTTTTGCGTATGGCGGTGCAGCATTGAGACCCTGATGACCTTTGTGGATTACATCAATAATATAAGACCTGAGCTGAAATTTACCCTGCACCAAGATCTACAACGTGTCTCCTTCCTCGACACATGGGTGATTAGGGGAATTGACAATAGGATTACCACTGACTTATATGTCAAGAAAACTGACAGAAATAGTCTTTTGTCATTCCATAGTAATCACCCATCAACTGTAAAAAAATCCTTGCCATAATCACAATATAGAAGAGTGGTGAATATTGTTATGGATCAGGACACACGTGATCTTAGGTTACGGGAAATGACTCAGAAGTTTATAGACAGGGGCTATCCGCCCTGTCTACTACATGAACAGCGAGATAAGATAGATAATCCCACAGAGTCACTAGAAAAGAAAGACAGAGGACAGAGAATACCATTAGTTGTAAAATACCATCCTTGGATGGACCGAGTTAAGGCTGTCATCTATAAACACTGGAATATTTTACAAAAATCATATCCTACAATTCAGGAATTTAGGGACCGCCCCATGATGTGCTATAAGCGGAATAAAAACATTAGAGACATGATTGTCCGGGCGGACGTAGGAAGTGCCAGGATGCTTCAGCGACAGCTCACTTTCTCCACAGTTAGGAAGGGAACATTTCCCTGTCTTAACTGTGTTCATTGTTCTAATGTGATCAAAGGCTCCAACATAGCACACCCACAGACAGGACAACAAATCCCCATTCGGGGTCACTTCACATGCGATAGCAGCTTTGTGATATATCTACTTAAATGTCCCTGTGGGATGTGCTATGTTGGAGAGACGACAATGCGTATGAAGGACCGGGTGGCAAAGCATAAGTCTACAATTAGGAAAGAAAATACCTTGCTACCCATTCCTCAGCACTTTAAGGAAAAAAATCACTGCATCTCACAACTGCGTTTTCAAATTTTAGAAGAAGTGACCCTACCTCGACGTGGAGGAAATCGGATCCAGATGCTCCACCAGCGTGAAGCATATTGGATCCATCGACTTGAGACGCTTGCCCCTAAAGGCCTCAATAAGGAATACTCATTGAGTAGTTTCCTTTGATTCAATGTGTGGAATGGATAATTGTGGATTATTATTCTGTATTTTTGCATGCTATTGTTTTGTAACGAAGGATAGATACCTCAGTTTCCTGAAATATGTTTTGAACATTGTATGGATCTCTTAATACTGCACCGCAACCTGTCTTTTGCGAGATCCAATACATCCTTCTGGATCGGTGATATAATAATATTGTGCCATGTGATGAGTCATGTGACCGGTGTTTTGCCCGTGATCATATGATTTTTTACTTGATAAGGAGACGGTTTAATTCCAATGTATCGGTATTTATAAATTGTGGAAATCAGATATACAACGGATCAAAGATTGTTCTGATAGATAATACATGGGTCAAATACATGTCTTACCGTACTCCACTCATGGCCATATCGAGTCTTGTTTGGACTGGTTGCTTAGCAGTATGACGCCCAGGCCCCGTGACTGGTCACATGGCTGGGGGCGGTTTAGTCCGTCCCCTGCCATGTGATCACTTACGTGGCTGGGAGTCTGGTTATTTGAATTGTATGCTTTTACATTGTAACGTAATGTTGATACTTTAGTTCCCTGAAATATGCTTTGAACACTGCATGGATCTCTTAATACTGCCTTGCAACTTGGTTGCTTAGCAATGTGACGCTCCGGCCCCGTGACTGGTCACATGGTCGGGGTCGGCTTAGTCCGTCCCCTTCCATGTGATCACCTACGTGGCTAGGAGGCGGGTTATTTGAATTGTATTTAAATGGTGCCATTTGTATATTGATTTGAGCTGTTATCACCTGTACCTTGATAAAGACACAGATTAGTGTCGAAACGCGCGTCACATATGGGTGACGAATAAAGAAACCTTTTTCTTCACTATTGGAATTACGGAGTGCTGGTCTTTCTATTGCAAGTATCGAGGTATCTACCTTTTGACCGTGCACCTGAACCGCAACTGATGCGCAGTGCCACCCATTCATCCCCTAATCAAAGCTGATGCTTGGTCGTACATGGTGGCTTGAACAAAGGGATCAGGGAGGCCAAACCTAAGTAAGACATGCTTCAGATACATCCAATTCACTCTGTCAAATGCTTTCTCAGCATCCGTGCTAAGAAGGAGCAAGGGAGAGGAGATGTGATTGGCATGACAGAGAGCATTGATCACTCTAGATGTGTTGTCTTTGCCCTCCCTATTGCAGATGAAGCCTACCTGATCCCCATGAACAAGGTGGGGAAGAAGAGTAGCCAGTCTGTTAGCTAGCATTTTGGCCAGGAGTTTGAGGTCTATATTCAGGAGGGATATGGGCCTGTAATTGGAGCACTATTTGGGGTCTTTCCCTTTTTTAGGGATGAGTGTGATGTGGGCCACAGTCATATCTCTGGATAGTGGGACACCTTTAAGAGATAGATTGCAGACCTCGAGAAGGTAAGGCAAAAGGATCTCTTGGAAGGTTTTGTAGTATGACAATGGTAGGCCATCTGGGCCTAGGCTCTTTCCTTTCGACATTTGACATAGTGCTTTATTGAGTTCAGAAAGTGTGAAGGGGGTTTCTAATAGCATCCTTTGTTCTGGCGAAATGGAAGGGATATTGGAGGAGTCGAGGAAATTAGATATAGTGGAGGCCCGACTTTCTGATGTTGTGTTGGAGGGGAGGTTGTAGAGGTTTTCATAGAAAGAACGAAACTGGGCAGCGATCTGGGTGGCGGAAAAGACTGGTTTGCCCTCGGGAGAGGTGAGTTGATGGATATGGTTCGCAGCTCTCCTACCTTTTATCCTACTCATTAAAAATTTGGTGGCTTTATCGCCATGGGCAAAAAATTTATGCTGGGAGTTCATATAGTATTTGGCTGATTTAGCTTGGAGGAGGGCTTTGAGTTCTGCCCTAAATTTTGATAGTTCTTGTAGATGGATATCTATGGGGCTACTTTTATGGTGGGATTCGAGCCTTTGGATATTCTTGAGGGCTTCATCTATTGCTTTTTCCCTCAATTTTTTCTGGTAAGAACCAATATTGACAAATTGACCCCTGATGAAGGGTTTGTGCGCGAGTTAGCGGAGAGGTCAGGGCACTCGTTAAGAGAAAAGTATTCTTTGATGTGTTTGGAGATCAAATCAATCGTAGACTGGTGTCCCAATAAGGATTCATTTAGTCTCCAATTGAAACGTGTGGGGGTACTATTTGGGGCCAGTATAGAAAGAAAGATTGGGGAATCGTCGGAAAGATGCATGGAACCTATTGAGGCCTCCCTACATAGGTGAAGATGTTCCTTGGAAATAAACAGGTAATCTAGGCGGTGATATGAACCATGCATTGAGGAGAAGAATGTGTAGTCTGGTGTGTTGGGATAGTGCGATCTCCACACATCAATCACGTGAAGATTCCAGAGATTGTCTCGAAAGCTTTTAAGGGATTTAGAGGAGTGATATGATTTTTTGGAGGATGTAACTATTTGTGGATGTAGAGCTATGTTTAAATCTCCTCCCAAGACCACTATCCCCTCCTTGAGTGAATCGATAAGTGGGCAGATGTTTGAAAACCATCGGGATTGGTTAGAGTTCGGGGCATAAAGATTTATAAAGGTATATGTTTGCGGACCTATGGTACCCTTTACCAGTAAGTATCTCCCATCAGGGTTTTGTGAGTGACTGATATATGAAAAGGGAATTCTCCTTTGGAAACCTATGCTAACTCCACTAGAAGCTGATGATCCTCCCCCGCAGTGATACTATTGGGAGTAGTGGGAAAATTGCCAAAAAAATCTCCTGAAGGAACACCACATCAGCTCCGGCTTTCCTGAGAATAGTAAAAATTTGGCTACGCTTTGAGGGGGATTGGAAGCCTTTTACATTGTAAGAGGCTATATGAAGGTCAGCCATGGTGAGCCGTGTGTGGTAAGGTACCTTGTAGCCAATGGTGTGTCCTCCAGGAGAGCACTGCAGTATAGAGAGATAATTTCATCAGGTTCAGGATGCAGGTTGGGGTGATGAGGGTCTCACAATGTATTTGTGGAGACGACAAGTACCTTGAGGGTGGGGAAAAAAGGGTAACAAATACAAAACAGGTTAAAACAACAAAACAATATGGATCAAGCATACGTGAGTACACTATAAGCATGGGGGGGATAGTAGGTCAAATGACCCGGATAGGGACTGTATAGCACCCTGGAGGGGGCCATAAAGTGGGGAGTGAGGATGAGACTCGTAAATCACACTCTAGGGGGTGGGGAGAGGGAGACATATTAATACTTATAATATACCAAAACCGGCATTGACAACAGATAACCGTGATATGACAGTTCCAGTAGGTGTTGTACGGAGCTGTTAAGATGGTACTTTCAGGTTTCCTGGGATAGGCTCCTGGGAGTGAGCTGGTGCCATCTCTTCTTGGATCTAGATGATTTTGGGGTGCGCTGGACCTCAAACGGGATCACTTTGGGGAGATCTGGCAGGTCTCCAAGGTCACGGTAAAGTTCCCAGTTTTCTATCTGTAAGGTAGGAATGTCCAGCTCTTCTAGGATGGGCGCAATGTCGGCATATGATGCGATGTTGGACCTCTTGCCTGCTATTGAAAACGAAAGTCCAAATGGATATGACCAGCGGTAAAGGACTTTATTGGACCTCAGCCAGTCGGTCAGGGGCTTTAGGGCTCTCCGCTTCTTGAGGGTGGAGAGGGCAAGGTCCTGGTATATCTCCAGCCTGGCATCTTCGTATGAAAGGTCGTTATGATTGCGTGCGGCATCCAATATGGCCGCCTTGACTAGGAAGTTTAGGAACTTGCATATGATGTCGCGCGGTGGATCGGTCGGCTTGGGCTTAGGGCGTAGCGCCCTATGTGCGCGTTCAATGGCGATTTCTTGTGGATAATCGGGGCCAAGCAGGGAGCTGCAAATGGAGATTATGGTGGTGGTAATTTCGCCCGGCGGTACCGATTCGGGTATTCCTCTGAATCTCAAGTTGTTGCGGCGCCCTCTATTCTCCTGGTCCTCCAGGGCATTGTGCAACTCGTTAAGGTGCGCCGTGCAGCGATGGAATGAAGCGGAGACCGCTGCCTGGTGGTTCAGGGATGCGGCCTGGTGCGACTCAAATGTTTCCACCCGTTCCCCAATGTGCCTCACCTCTTGTCTGAAAGCGGAAAGTTCGGTGAGGATAGGCTCCATCACTCTGCTGAGCGCTCGGTCCAGGTATCTTCTGGTGAGCGGTAGATCAGAGCTGGGCTGGTGATCTTCAGAATCGCTGTCTCCCTCGGAGTGTGCGGGAACACGTTTCAAGGCCTTGGGCTGCGGTGCCGGCGCCATCTTAGGCTCTCTTGACGCGATCGTAGCGGATGCTTTTTTCAGGAATTTATCCATGTCGCCGCCTGGGATCTGACCTTTGGGGGTCCCGGTGTGGTCTCCAAGCTTTGGGTTCCAGATTTGTATCATCCTCGCTCGTTAATGATGATAATTGCAGGTGCTAGGGACGGTCGCCTTAACGGAGCAGGGAACTAAGCTTCCATCTCAGTCCGGCGCTAGCTCCGCCCCCCCCCCCCAAAACCTGGTTCTTGAACGTGGGGAGTAGGCACCTGCCCAACTCTTTACCTACTCCCAATAAAAGCCGGGCCGGATTGGCTTTGCAGCCATACTAAGTATTAAAGGTGTCAACAGCCTATGCTGTTAACACACAAAACCCGGCTCTTACTTCACCGAGGCCAGGAACCTCAGTGACACGTATCTGCCGTCCAATACGGTACCCTGCACCTTACCACATACCTCCCCCACTTTGTTCAACCCTGAGGGGGTGGACACCCGAAAAACTGTGTACCCGGGAGAGGGCGTCCGCATTCCTCAGTAATCGACCAGCTTTGTGCTCAACCACAAATTTGTAATTCTGTAGAGACAGAAACCACCTGGTGACTCGGCCATTCCTTTCTTTGGCTTGGCTCATCTATTTGAGAGGGGAGTGGTCAGTCACTAGGCGGAAGCTTCTGCCCAACAGATAGTAACGGAGAGCCTCGAGTGCCATTTGATGGCGGGGAACTCCCTTTCCACTATACCTGGTCTCGGCTGGGGTGAGTTTACGGCTGAGAAAGACAACTGGATGCTCCTCCCCATTGACTTCCTGAGACAGTACAGCCCCAAGGCCAACCTAAGAGGCGTCGGTCTGAACTATGAACTCCTTCTTGAAATCGGGGGTTACCAAACCTGGGGACCCACACAGGGCCGACTTCAAGGAGGAGACAGCCTTTTCCGCTTGTTCATTCCAGCGGACCGTCCTTGACTTACGCCCCTTTTAATAACCCTGTCAGTGGCGCAGCTATAATGGCAAAGTGGGGCACAAACCTCATGTAATATCCCACAATTCCAAGGAATGATTTTACCTGCCGAGTAGTGATGGGCCGGGTACAATTTCTGATTGCCTCAATTTTGTGTACCTGAGGTTTTATAACTCCGCGACCAATTACATATCCCAGATACTTGGCCTCCTCTAACCCTGCTGCGCATTTTTTCGGATTCGCGGTTAAGCCTGACTTCCTAAGAGAGTCCATTACAGCCTTCACCTTAGGTAAATGACTCTCCCAGTCGGTACTGTGGACAAGGATATGGTCCAAGTAGGCCGAGGCGTACTGACGATGGGGTCGCAGCACAATATCCATTAAGCTTTGGAAAAGTGGCGGGGGCTCCATGCAGACCAAAGGGTAATACCTTATACTGATACAGGCCTTCGGTGTAACAAAAGCAGTTTTTTCTTTGGCAGACTCCGTTAAGAGTACCTGCCAGTACCCTTTTGTGAGGTCTAGCACAGAAAAATACCGGGCTTGTCCTAGTCTCTCAATCATCTCATCCACACGGGGCATAGGGTACGCGTCAAATTTGGAGACTTTATTTAGCCTGCGGAAGTTGATACAGAAGCGTAGGGTCCTGTCCGGCTTGGGCACCAATACTATTGGACTAGCCCACACGCGCTTGGACTCCTCGATGACATCTAATTGTAGCATCCGTTGCACCTCTTTCGAAATGGCTTGTCGGCGAGCCTCAGGTACCCGATATGGTCTCAACCGGACCCTGACCCGAGGTTCCGTGACAATGTCACGGCGGATGACAGAAGGTCAGAGAACACATCCGTGTTCCTGCTAACTAACTCCTTGACCTCTTGAGCCTGTTTAGAGGACAGATTGCTAGCAACCTTTATCGTGGCAACAGCTTTCCCCGAGTTAGACCGGGGAACTGAACACTCTAACCCTAAAAACCCCGGCCGAGAACGGCCGTCCGGGCTGGTCCCCCTATCTCGCCAGGGCTTTGATAAATTCACATGGTACACCTGCTCCGGCTTCCTCCGTCCGGGCTGGTGTACCTTGTAGGTCACCGTTCCCATTTTCTGAAGTATTTTGTATGGACCCTGCCACCTAGCCAAGAATTTACTGTCGACTGTCGGGACCAGTACCAGAACCTGGTCGCCAGGGTTAAAGTTCTGCACCCGAGTCCGGCGATTATAAATCCCCCCTTGGGCTCGCTGGGCGGCTTTCATATGTTCCCTTACCAGTGGCAGCACTGTCCTCCATCCGTTCCTGCATCTGGGTTACATACTCAATCAGGCTCCTATGGGGAGTAAGTTGTTGTTCCCAAGCCTCTTTGGCTATGTCCATCAGACCTCGCGGATACTGACCATACAACAGTTAGAAAGGCGAGAACCCCATCGACGCCTGGGGCACTTCTCGCACCGCGAACATAAGATATCGCAACAGAAGATCCCAATCGTTCCCATCCTTAGATACCACCCGTTTTAACATATTTTTTAGGGTCTGGTTGAACCTTTCTACGAGGCCGTCTGTCTGCGGGTGGTACACGGACGTCCGCAACTTTTTTATGCGGAACAATTTACATAGCTCCCTCACGACCTTGGACATAAACGGGGTCCCCTGTTCAGTCAACCTCTCTTTAGGGAGCCCCACTCGGGAGAACATCTCCATTAACTCCCGGGCTATTAACTTAGCCGACGTATGACGAAGTGGCACTGCCACGGGGTACCGTGTGGCATAATCCAAGATTACTAGGATGTGTTGGTGACCCCTAGCAGACTTAACATAGAAACATAGAAACATAGAATGTGTCGGCAGATAAGAACCATTTGGCCCATCTAGTCTGCCCAATATATCTGAATCCTATGAATAGTCCCTGGCCCTATCTTATATGAAGGATAGCCTTATGCCTATCCCATGCATGCTTAAACCCCTTCACTGTATTTGCAGCTACCACTTCTGCAGGAAGGCTATTCCATGCATCCACTACTCTCTCAGTAAAGTAATACTTCCTGATATTACTTTTAAACCTTTGCCCCTCTAATTTAAAACTGTGTCCTCTTGTGGTAGTTTTTCTTCTTTTAAATATGCTCTCTTCCTTTACCGAGTTGATTCCCTTTATGTATTTAAAAGTTTCTATCATATCCCCTCTGTCTCTTCTTTCTTCCAAGCTACAGTAGGTGAACCCGATTTTGTGTCAATCTCTCTCTCTTTCTCGGCGAGATTGAGCACCTACGAGCCCCATCGCGGGAGCCAGCGCCGAGCTGGCTTGCCGCGATGGAGACAGAGCCGTCATAGAAGCGACGGGAGATCCGACTTGGATTCCCGCCAATTCTACACGTGTGCGGCGTTTGTTATGAATCCTGAGGGGGAAGTCCCCGCCGGATTTTAAATAAAAATCCGGCATGGGTCCCCCCCTCAGGAGCATACCGGGCCCTTAGGTCTGTTATGGGTTGTAAGGAGAGCCCCCCCTACGCCGAAAAAAACGGCGTAGGGGGTCCCCCTACAATCCATACCAGACCCGTATCCAAAGCACGCTACCCGGCCAGCCAGGAAGGGAGTGGGGACGAGCGAGCGCCCCCCCCCCCCTCCTGAGCCGTACCAGGCTGCATGCCCTCAACATGGGGGGGTTGGGTGCTCTGGGGCAGGGGGCGCACTGCGGCCCCCCCACCTCAGAGCACCCTGTCCCCATGTTGATGAGGACAGGGCCCCTTCCCGACAACCCTGGCCGTTGGTTGTCGGGGTATGCGGGCGGGAGGCTTATCGGAATCTGGGAGCCCCCTTTAATAAGGGGGCCCCCAGATACCGGCCCCCCACCCTAAGTGAATGAGTATGGGGTACATCGTACCCCTACCCATTCACCTGCAAGAAAAGTGGTAAAAACACAAATAAACCACACAGTGTATTAAAATATTTTATTTTTCTGCTCCGGAGGCCGCCCCCTGTCTTCTTTATTAGCTCTTTTACCAGGGGGGGCTCTTCTTCTTCCGCTATCCCGACGGGTCTTCTCCGCTATCCGGGGGGTCTTCTCAACTCTCCGGGGTTCTCCTTCTGTCTTCTCCGCTATCCGGGGGGTCTTCTCAACTCTCCGGGGTTCTCCTTCTGTCTTCGCCGCTATCCGGGGGGTCTTCTCAACTCTCCGGGGTTCTCCTTCTGTCTTCGCCGCTCTCCGTTGTTGACTCGGCGCACCCCGGTTCTTCGTCTCGCGAGACTCGGCGCACCCCGGTTCTTCGTCTCGGGAGACGTCTCGCGAGACGAAGAACCGGGGTGCGCCGAGTCAACAACGGAGAGCGGCGAAGACAGAAGGAGAACCCCGGAGAGTTGAGAAGACCCGTCGGGATAGCGGAAGAAGAAGAGCCCCCCCTGGTAAAAGAGCTAATAAAGAAGACAGGGGGCGGCCTCCGGAGCAGAAAAATAAAATATTTTAATACACTGTGTGGTTTATTTGTGTTTTTACCACTTTTCTTGCAGGTGAATGGGTAGGGGTACGATGTACCCCATACTCATTCACTTAGGGTGGGGGGCCGGTATCTGGGGGCCCCCTTATTAAAGGGGGCTCCCAGATTCCGATAAGCCTCCCGCCCGCATACCCCGACAACCAACGGCCAGGGTTGTCGGGAAGGGGCCCTGTCCTCATCAACATGGGGACAGGGTGCTCTGAGGTGGGGGGGCCGCAGTGCGCCCCCTGCCCCAGAGCACCCAACCCCCCCATGTTGAGGGCATGCAGCCTGGTACGGCTCAGGAGGGGGGGGGGGGGGGGGGCGCTCGCTCGTCCCCACTCCCTTCCTGGCTGGCCGGGTAGCGTGCTTTGGATACGGGTCTGGTATGGATTGTAGGGGGACCCCCTACGCCGTTTTTTTCGGCGTAGGGGGGGCTCTCCTTACAACCCATAACAGACCTAAGGGCCCGGTATGCTCCTGAGGGGGGGACCCATGCCGGATTTTTATTTAAAATCCGGCGGGGACTTCCCCCTCAGGATTCATAACAAACGCCGCACACGTGTAGAATTGGCGGGAATCCAAGTCGGATCTCCCGTCGCTTCTATGACGCGCTTGCTGGGATGTGCTGTCACTATTCCAGTGAGTGCGAGATCTCGGCACCATGTCGCCGAGTATCAGCGCGACGCTGTCGTGCTAAAAGCACAATATCACAAACACCTACTGTATACATATTAAGGTCCTTTAACCTTTCCTGACTTCGGGATGGAGCCTACGAGGTCCATCGCGATACGCTCGAACAGTACCTTGATGATCGGGAGGGGTACCAAGGGACTACGGAAATGGGGCTGGGGGCTAGTAATCTGTCAAGTTGGGCAAGACTCACAATACTGTGCCACCTCTTTAAACACACTGGGCCAGTAAAACCTCTGTAGAACTCGGTCCTGGGTTTTCTGCTGGCCCAGGTGACCCCCAAGAACATGTTGGTGGGCTAATTCTAATACAAGCTTACGGTAAGGCTTGGGCACCACCAACTGTTCAATTTGCTCCCCCCATAACTGATTTTCCCGATATAGCAATTCTTGGCGAACGACAAACCAGGGAAACATAGATTCCGCCCCCGGTTGTTGCGGCTCACCCTCTACTATCACCACATTTTCCCAGGCCCGAGTCAGGGTGGGATCCCGGTGCTGTGCAGTACCAAAATTTTCACCAAAGATGTTGAGGTCTGCCAACTCCGGTCCTGGTGGCAACTCCTCCACGTCTCCCACCATCACATTTAGTGGGGTTGTCTCCTCCTCCTCAGAGGTGGATACCCCCACTGCTGGGCCTTTAGCCTCAGGTTACCAGGGCTCTGGGTCCCCCCCTGAGCAGGGCCACTCTGGTGGTGCTACCCCTGACCTGTGTGTTTCATCACATTTAACCTCTAGCCACAGGGACGGGAACCCGGGGAAGTCTCTCCCTATTACTAGTTCGTGTGGGAGGGTGGTGGCTACGGCCACCTCGTGAGTCCACTTGCCGGCCACCGTGGACAAGGTCACCTGGGCGGTGGGATCATCTTTCAAGTCCCCATGAATACATACCACCCCCACCTTTCGGCCCGTGTACTTGACGGGTAGCACCAAGGCAGCACTCACCAGGGTCACCAGGCTCCCCGAGTCCAGCAGCGCCACCGCCAAAGTATCTCCCACCTTCACTTGGCACAGGTGGCTTATGTCTAAGGTCTCAAGGGCACCGGCTGCACACAGTCTCCTGGCATACAACGACTGCCACAGTTGGTGTCCATGAGTTCGTCTTGACGGGGACAGTCAGCTCTTATGTGACCCGGTTCCTGGCACTGCCAGCAGACAATGGGAGCCGGGTCTGCTGGGGGCCCGTCCCGAGCAGGCTTTGCGTCTCGGGGCTTTCCTGGCTTTAACCGGCCCCCTCCCAAGAGAACCCCCTTGTATATTTTTAGTGGCCTCAAAACGCTCCACCAGATCTACCATCTCTAGGGCGTTAGCTGACGATACCTGGCCTACCCAGTGTTGGAGAGTATATGGTAAAGCCCTCCAAAAGATGTCAGCCAGCAACCGGTCCAGCATAGCAGCGGGGCTCAGTGTCTCTGGCTGCAGCCATTTTTTGTAACTGATGCAATAAGTCATAGTACTGGGGTCTGGCAGGTTCAGCTGGGTTAAACTCCCACTGATGCACACGCTGATTAGAGAAAATGTATAGGAGGATTGCGCTGCAGGAGGGAAATCTTCTCTGTGTATAAAAGTTCACTTATTAAATCTTCAACTAATGGGATCACATGCCAACCTCACAATCCAACATTGGTATGGAAACCTGTAAGGTGATGAGAAAACGCACTATGGTGTAGCAGGTTCCAAGCATCTAACGCACCATGTGAATAGGTTATACTCACAAGATTCCTGATTAGTGAAAACGTGTAGAAATCTCGATGGTATCTCGGATAGAACTCTGCTAAAAAAAGAGAACTATAGTGTAGTATGTCACAACACTTTACACGCCTGCAGACAGATTGTACTCACAGAGCTTCACTTGTAAAGGTGCGTGCAAAAGATCTTGACAGAATCTTCACAGACAGCTCTACACCTGGATAACAGCCGACATCGATGTCCAAGACTCTCAGGGAGGAAGTCGCAAGAATAGTAGGTACGCACCAAAGGGTCAGATAAAAACTATTTAATACTAGCAAAAATACAGCTATAAAAACATATAAAATATCTGGAATAATGCCCGACCCGGGTTTCGCCGTGATGCTTCGTCTGGGGCGTTGATCGGTAATTGAATACCACTGTGTTTTAAGTAGGCGGGGAACCTCCCCTAGACCACGTCATGAGCACTTCCAAAATTACAGGCATAAAACAAAACATATACATACAGATTAAATTTAAGAAAAAACAAATGTGGTAAAAAGGACAGGGACAGAACTAGATAGCTTACGGCGAATGTGTTTTAAAATAAGCAAGCATCTACGTCTCATTCAATATTTAACCCTTGAGGCTGAATGGTGCCCAGACGGAACATCCGCTCGACCTCTTTTTTATTTATTATAGCAATGAAGTCCCCTCCTCGGATAGGGGTATGAACTAATTCCAATCCAGTGAAACGCAGACCCTTTGGATTTTTATTATGATAAATCTTAAAATGTAGCGAGACGCTATGGGTCTCGAGACCTTTTTTAATATTCCGAATGTGCTCCTGCACATGCTGAGCCCGTACCAAAATGTTCACCCTCAGTCTGGCCAATATCTCACCCTTGACAACCTGGTAATCAAGCACTTGGTCCTCGGGCAGATTGAAGAAAACCTGCTGGGGTCCAGACGACAGGAATGGAGCGAGAATCTCAGCCCATTGGTCTCGGGTCAACTTCTCCCGGATGGCGACTTTCTCAAACACGGCCAGGTAGGTCTCGATATCATCAGAGGGACCCATCTTTGGAATGGCGGCACGAATCTCTTTCCTGGCATCAAAAGTGCTCGGGGTTGCTCCTGCTGCTTGCAACGCCATTACATGTTGTAACAGCAGCTGATTTGTTTCTTGCTGCTGTTTGTTCGCCTTCCACTGCTGCAGGTTAGCCTCTACGAGAGCTTTTACAACAGCCTCCATCTTGTCAGGGAACTCAGGGCGCAGCTTTGCCTGCTTAATATAGGACATCCACCGGTGTTTAAGGCAAAACTTTCCTGGCCCTCAGGCCAGCCTCACTGCAAGTGCCCGCATCCGACACCAAAATGTTAGGATTTACTCCAGTAGACAGGGGTGCGGGTGCAGTATAGAGGCAAATGGAGTCCAGGTAACGAAGCAAAAGAGCATTTATTGTACACTTGCTCAAACAGAAAAGCAAAACAGTCACTAGGTGTTGGTTCACACACAAAATAACACAGAGCTTCACCTGGCTCCTTTACTTGAATGAGTCCTGTCCTGGCCGATCGCACAGCCACATAAAGTATTCCCACAAGATGCTGGGTGCTCTGTACGCCTGTGTCGGGGTACAGGCCTCAGCTCCACACACTTAAAAAACCACGCAGACTCACTGTGATTTTCCTTCCTGCTCCTCACAGCTGGGGTTGCTGCCTGGGAATTTAAATCCCAGCTCCAAAACCTGGTTCTGGAACGTGGGGAGTAGGCACCCGCCCAACTCTTTTCCTACTCCCAATAAAAGCCGGGCCGGATTGGCTTTGCAGCCATACTAAGTATTAAAGGTGTCAACAGCCCCTGCTGTTAACAGACAAAACCCGGCTCTTACTTCACCGAGGCCAGGAACCTCGGTGACATCTGCCATCCAATACGGTACCCTGCACCTTACCACACCAGCAATATATACAAACCGGATTCCCAAAAAGTTGGGACACTAAACAAATTGTGAATAAAAACTGAATGCAATGATGTGGAGATGGCAAATGTCAATATTTTATTTGTAATAGAACGTAGATGACAGATCAAATGTTTAATCTGAGTAAATGTATCATTTTAAAGGAAAAATACGTTGATTCCAATTTTCACGGTGTCAACAAATCCCAAAAAAGTTGGGACAAGTAGCAATAAGAGGCTGGAAAAGGTAAATTTGAGCATAACGAAGAGCTGGAAGACCAATTAACACTAATTAGGTCAATTGGCAACATGATTGGTAATAAAAAGAGCTTCTCAGAGTGGCAGTGTTTTTCAGAAGCCAAGATGGGTAGAGGATCACCAATTCCCACAATGTTGCGCAGAAAGATAGTGGAGCAATATCAGAAAGGTGTTACCCAGCGAAAAATTGCAAAGACTTTGCATCTATCATCATCAACTGTGCATAACATGATCCGAAGATTCAGAGAATCTGGAACAATCTCTGTGCGTAAGGGTCAAGGCCGTAAAACCATACTGGATGCCCGTGATCTCCGGGCCCTTAAACGACACTGCACCACAAGCAGGAATGCTACTGTAAAGGAAATCACAGAATGGGCTCAGGAATACTTCCAGAAACCATTGTCAGTGAACACAATCCACCGTGCCATCCGCCGTTGCCAGCTGAAACTCTACAGTGCAAAGAAGAAGCCATTTCTAAGCAAGATCCACAAGCTCAGGCGTTTTCACTGGGCCAGGGATCATTTAAAATAGAGTGTGGCAAAATGGAAGACTGTTCTGTGGTCAGACGAGTCATGATTCGAAGTTCTTTTTGGAAATCTGGGACGCCATGTCACCCGGACCAAAGAGGACAAGGACAACCCAAGTTATTATCAACGCTCAGTTCAGAAGCCTGCATCTCTGATGGTATGGGGTTGCATGAGTGCGTGTGGCATGGGCAGCTTGCATGTCTGGAAAGAAAAATATTCAAAAAAATATATTCAGGTTCTAGAACAACATATGCTCCCATCCAGACGTCATCTCTTTCAGGGAAGACCCTGCATTTTTCAACAAGATAATGACAGACCACATTCTGCATCAATCACAACATCATGGCTGCGTAGGAGAAGGATCCGGGTACTGAAATGGCCAGTCTGCAGTCCAGATCTTTCACCTATAGAGAACATTTGGCGCATCATAAAGAGGAAGGTGCAAAAAAGAAGGCCCAAGACGATTGAACAGTTAGAGGCCTGTATTAGACAAGAATGGGAGAGCATTCCTATTTCTAAACTTGAGAAACTGGTCTCCTCGGTCCCCAGACGTCTGTTGAGTGTTGTAAGAAGAAGGGGAGATGCCACACAGTGGTGAAAATGGCCTTGTCCCAACTTTTTTGGGATTTGTTGACACCATGAAATTCTGGTTCAACATATTTTTCCCTTAAAATGGTACATTTTCTCAGTTTAAACTTTTGTTCCGTGATTTATGTTCTATTCTGAATAAAATATTAGAAGTTGGCACCTCCACATCATTGCATTCAGTTTTTATTCAACATTTGTATAGTGTCCCAACTTTTTTGGAATCCGGTTTGTATTTTTAGAGTAACCTGCGCTAAATTGATAAAACTTTACAGACCCAAAAGTGCTTCTAAGGACTATTGTGTGAGGCAGAAATATCTATTTTCAGCGCATCCTGCGCTAAATAGCTTGCAATAGTTAGGACGCTGCAGACAGCGACATTATCTGCGCTACATCTGCTGTGTAATGTGTGCGCATTCCAAAAATATCAGGGACATCCAGTGTACTTTTATCAGCCACTGCTGATATCAGCGACATTATCTGCGGTATTTCTCCTGTGTGACGTTTCCACATCCCAAATACCTTTTTTTTATTTTTTTGCGCATACAATTACAAATCCTACGCTACTGTACGTGTGACGTACTTTCAAGCATATATAACATTTAATATGAAGAAGGCGAGCAGTAAGGGAAAGGGAAGTGGCCGCGATGCTGATGGTGCACGCAGAGGCCGTGGCCCTGGGCGCGTTGAAACTGTGCCTGCTGCCAGAGCTCAAGAGAAACAATCATCCACCATACCTAGCTTCATGTCCCAGTTTGCAGGGCGGCGCAGGACAACACTCTCGAAGTCAGACCAGTGCGACCAGGTGGTCGGTTGGATTTCAGCAGATAATGCTTCCAGTCGGTTAAGCAACACCCTGTCACCACCAAGTCCAGTCTCAGTAGCCAAGAGTCTGGTCAACCCAATCCTCACCCTGATCCTCCTTCCTCCCACCATGAAGAGTCTTGCCAAACAAGTGATCCGACACACGGATATTCCGAAGAACTCTTTTCAGCGTCATTCCTTCATTTGGGCCTCTCGATCTTGTGCCCTGATTCCCAAACTCTTTAGCATCCACAGTCATAAAAAGATGACGGTGGGGAACGGCAATTAGTGTTTCACGAGGTGGATTATGATGATGAGACACAGTTGCCAATAAGTCAACAGCTATTAGTGTCTCAAGAGGTTGATGATGAGGATAAGACACAGTTGTCAATAACTGAGGTTGTGGTTAGGTCAACAAATCAGGAGGATGAGCAGAGTGAGGAAAGGGAAGAGGAGGTGGTGGATGATAAAGTCACTGACCCAACCTGGGAAAGTGGCAAGCCGAGCGAGGACAACAGGACAGAGGGGGAGGGATCCGCAGCGCTGCAGCAGGCTGGAAGAAGCAGTGGGGTGGCAAAAGGGAGAAGGCGGGCCACACCAAACAGGCCCACAACAGTTTCCCGGAGCACCCTTGCGGAAATCTCCCTTGCCAAGGGGTAGGTGTTCCGGAGTCTGGCACTTTTTTGAGGAAAGTGCGGACGACAAAAGAATTGTAATTTGCAACCTGTGCCATACAAACATGAGCAAGGGCGTGAACACTATCAACCTCACCACCACCAGCATTATCTGCCACATGGCATCCAAGCACCGCAATAGGTGGGCCGAACACCTGGGTCCACAATCTGTGTCTGCGGGTCACACCACTTCCTCCTCATCCCCTGTGTTACGTTCTGGCCAATCCCCTGTCCAAGACGCAGGCCCGGATGCCTCCCGCCCTGCACCCGGACCTTTGCAAGCACCATCAGCGTCCACATCCACTTGCCTGTCCCAGCGCAGCATCCAAATGTCATTACCCTAGGCATTTGAACGCAAGCGCAAATACCCAGCCACCCACCCACAGGCCATAGCACTAAATGCGCAAATTTCCAAATTACTGGCTTGTGGACACTGAGGCCTTCCGCAGCCTGATGTCGACGTTACACAGTCCCCAGCCGCCACTGTTTTTTACGGTGTGCCGTGCCCGCCTTACACCAGCATGTGTCCCTTAACATAACCCGTTCCCTGACAAACGCAGTTACTGGGATGGTCCACTTAACCACTGACACATGGACATGTGCTTTCGGCCAGGAGCGACTCGTACCTTGGGATGGCACAAGTGCTACTGACGCCAAGGATGTGGGCCCTAATTCTATTAGGGTTTCCTCCACAATTTACGTTAGTGGCTCCAACCCCCACTTCTCCTCCTCCACCTCCTCCTCCACTTCCACCTCAGAATTGTCCTCTTGCATTACCAGACAGCCATCAGTCGGTAGCTGGAAGCAGTGTAGCACTGCAGTGGGGAAGCGTCAACAGGCCGTGCTTAAGCTGATCTGCTTAGGTGACAAATGACAAACAGCACGCCGCTGCAGAGCTGTGGCAGGGGATAAGAGACCAGACTGAGCTGTGGCTCTCGCCTCTCAACCTAGAACCAGGCATGGTTGTGTCTGATAATGGCCATTACTTGGTGGCGGCTTTGGAGCTCGGGAAGCTCACACACATCCCATGCCTAGCTCACGTCTTCAACTTAGTGGTTCAGCGGTTTCTCAAAACCTACCCTAATTTGCCTGAGCTACTGGTGTATGTGCGCCGCGTGTGTGCCCATTTACGCAAGTCATTGACAGCTTCTGCCGGTCTGTCAACGCTGCAGCTGCGGTTACAATTGCCAGCTCACCGACTGTTGTGCAACGTGAGCTCTCGCTGGAACTAGACGTTCTACATGTTGGCCAGGCTTTGTGAGCAGCAGAGGGCAGTTGTGGTATACCAGCTGCAACATGGTCGTCGCCTTTCGAGTCAACTGCCACTATTCACAAGCGAGGAGTGTGCATTGATGTCAGACCTCTGTGAGGTTTTAAAAAACTTTGATGAATCCACACAGATGGTTAGTGGCGACAAAGCAATCAGCGTAAGCATCCCACTGCTGTGTCTACTCAAACGAACGCTGCTCACAATTAAGGAGGACGCTCTGAATGTGGCAGACGAGGAAATGGGGGAGGACATTACACAGGGTGATAGCCGGACCACCCACAGTTCGTCTTTTCATCACAAATTGGACCATGAAGAGGAGGAGGAGGAGGAGGAGGAGCTGGAGACAGTTGCCTTTGCTACAGAGGGTAGTATCCATGGAACTTTAATTCCATCTGTTCAGCGTGGATGGGCAAAAGAGGAGGAGGAGGATGAGGAGATGGAGAGTCATCCTGATGTCGACATCGACGTCTTGCCTGTTGGTACTCTGCACACAAGGCTGACTTCATTTTAGGCTGCCTTTTGCGCGACCCTCGCGTTATACGCATTTTAGATAACATGGATTACTGGGTGTTTACCCTTCTTGACTTCCGCAACAAAGAGAACTTCTCAGCTCTCATTCCTGTGGTGGAGAGGACAAGTAAAACAGTGCAATACCAGAAGGTACTTGTTGAGAGATTTCTCCAAAATTGTGCATCTGACAACGCTGCCGGCAGAGTCTGTACTTCCATAGGCAACCGAGGAAGGGAGACAAGGGGAACATGTAACATCCCAGAGTATGTCACTAAAACTCTGTCACCGTGCTATATGATGTTAAAGTGTAAATGTGTTAATGTCCTGTGTAATCTGACATTGCATTTGTATTATATGTATTTGCTGTAATTTCCATGTACACCAGCAGGTGGCAGCAATATGTAAGCAGACCATAGCTAGTTAATAGACCTAGACTGGAATAGTTCATTCCAGGCTAGCTTCCCCCTATCTGAGGAGGAGTGGAATTTTCCCACATCTTACTTCAGGGGGAGGAAGGAAAGTTCTAGGCAGTGTGAGCCACCCCCCTGCTGGGGTAGGCTGTGTTAGTAGGAGCTCCCAGAAACAGGGACCCAAACCAAGGATCCAAGCCTCGGCTGATGCACAAGATCAACCTTCCCAGCCTGAGTCCCTTACCTCAGCTGGTAGACAAAGAAAGCAGCCCTTCACAGAACTATCAGATCTCCAGGAAGCCACCATCATACCCTGCGAGCAGTCCTATAAGTACAGATCCAAAGACAAATAGAAGATAAAAGATAAGTTCCTCATCAGCTAGTCAGGCCCAAACTAAGCAGACTAAAGACAGAAGATAGATACCTGCCAGATTCTAATAGGCATATGATCAGTTGCAGAATATATGTAAATTCCTGCCACATATTGCCAATACCTGCTGGGACTCTAGACTATTGCTGTACATTGTATGGATCAAAAGCTGCATATCATAACATCAAGTAAAGACAAGTTGGACCCTATTATCTGTGTGGATTTCCATCATTCCTCAGTTACTCCTATTAACCGCACTCAATTTGTTGCATGTGAGCCGGGATACAGGAGTCCAGCCGTACCACAGGTAGGAGACACCGTTGACACTACCATATCTGCTACACAGAGACAATATCCCCCTCTGGCATTCCTCACCTGGTACGTGAGCTCATAACATCTTAAAGGGCCCTGCTACAGTACCTGCGCAAGCTGCAACTGGCGTCACAAACTTATACACATATATACTGACCCACTGCATAGCATTCCCACTGACCCAGTGTCCTGCTCATTGCAAACACACAGCAGTTTCAACAAAGGCAGGGCAACAGTCTCCAAGGCATGGGACACTTTCATGACACCCCGCCAGCAACCTCACCCTGAAGCGCAGCCTAGTGGTACAAGGAGGGAAAGGTTTTGGAAGATGGTGAAGGAATACATAGCAGAACGAGTCAGCGTCCTAAATGATCCCGGAATGCCTTACAACTACTAGGTGTCCAAGCTGGACACGTAGCACAAACTTGCGCTCTACACCTTGGAGGTGCTGAACTGCCCTGCCGCCCGCGTTTTGTCTGAGCGTGTATTCAGTGCTGCTGGTGGCATTATAACCGATAAGCGTATCCGCCTGTCAACTGAAAATGCTGACAGGTTGACTCTTATAAAAATGAACAAGGCCTGGATCGACCATGACTTCTCAACTCCACCAGAGGAGAGCTGAGCTGATGCTGAACATAGAGGCAATTTCAATGTATGGTTTATATTCTACTCAATCTACTGTAGTGTATTCCCATGCACCTTTTCCACCACAAAAAAAAGTGTATATGGTTGAACCTTGTTTTCTCTTCCTCCTCCTCCTCTTCCAGATTGTATATATTTCCTCAACTCAATAGTTTTTTAGAGGGTCAGCTCAACTGCAGGCCCTCAACTCAATTTTTTTAGAGGGTCAGCTGAACAGCATGCACTCGCATATAATGTTTTAGAGCGTCAGGTGAACAACATGCACTCGCATATAATGTTTTAGAGCGTCAGCTCAGCGGCAGGCACTCACATTTAATGTTTTAGAGCGTCAGGTGAACAACATGCACTTGAAAATAATGTTTTAGAGCGTCAGGTGAACAACATGCACTTGAAAATAATGTTTTAGAGCGTCATTTGAACAGCATGCACTCGCATATAATGTTTTAGGGCGTCAAATCACCTGCAAGCACTCGCATATGTTTTAGAGCGTCAGCTGAACAGCATGCACTCGCATATACTGTTTTAGAGCGTCAGGTGAACAACATGTGCAATGAGCAGGACACTGGGTCAGTGGGCATGCTATTGTCACAGCCAGACAGTTGAGAAGCTCTGACAGGAGCCTTTCAGATCCTCCTCCTTGAATTTATTTGTTTTTGTTTGGTTCCTCATCTCGTTGGTCTATCTCAGCTGTCATGCAGTTGGACTGATTGCTGCCCTTTATGTTCCTCCCCAGAATGCAGTAGTGTGCGGCTTATACAACTTCCTGGAGTGTGTGTGCATGCTGTTCCTAGTTCCCAGTCCACAGTCCCCAGTCGTCTGCAAGATAAGTTCTGTTTATGTATTTATGATTTTCTGTTTTCTGGATCCAGGTGACCCTGACTCCCTCCGTGTCTGTGTAGGGAGCCGGTGGTCGTGTCCCCTCACTATTGTAGGGTCTTCAGGTGTAAGATAGTCGAGGTACGTGGATATGCGCCCATCCACCTTTGGGGTGGTCGCATAGGCTGAGCAATAAGGGAGAGCGGCAGGTCTCATGCAGGGGTCTCCATTTTGTTCCTTAGTTGTGGATCCAGTGAGTCATTGTTTATATTGTATTGTCTTGTTTCCTGTACACCATCCGTGACATTATAAGCCGCCAAAACCGTCTCAAGCATGGATCCGGTTTCACTTTTGGCTGAGAGCTTCCAGGGTCTTTCATTGGAGGTAGCTGATCTCCGTAGGATTTTTTCTCAGTTTCAAGTGACCGGTTCATCTTGCGTTCATGGAGTTTGTGCTGAGCCTAAGATCTCGCTCCCGGATACGTTCTCTGGGGGTAGTGAGAATTTTGTGCGTTTTAAAGAGGCTTGCAAACTCCATTTTCGCCTTCTTCCCCATTCCTCTGGTGATGAAGAACGGAGGGTGGGGATCATTGTATCGCTGCTCAGGGGTAACGCTCAATCCTGGGCCTTTTCGCTACCGGAGGGGGCACGGCCCCTCCGCTCAGTGGATGAATTCTTTTTAGCCCTGGGTCAGATATATGATGATCCGGATCGTATTGCTCTGGCTGAGTCTAGACTACGTCTGTTATGCCAGGGTAAACAATCCGCAGAGATATACTGCTCAGAATTTCGGAGATGGGCAGCTGATACTGGTTGGAATGATGCTGCACTCCGAAGTCAATTTTGCCAGGGTCTTTCAGAGGGATTGAAAGATGCATTTGCCTTTCATGAGAGGCCAATCTCCCTGGACTCTGCTATGTCTCAGGCCGTTCGTATTGACAGGCGTCTTAGTGAGAGAGGAGAGATCTCTCCTTCCTGTCATACTCAGTCCCGGGACAGTGCAGCGGTCTCATTCTGTGCGCAGGGGTCTCAGTCGCTGTCAGCCCCTTCTGAGCAGGAGCCCATGCAGCTGGGGTTGATTGCCTCTGACAATAGAATATTCAGCCCGCATGGGAGGGTTTGTTTTTGTTGTGGAGGTATAAATCATTTGGCAAATGTTTGTCCCTCTAGGAGATTCAGGCAGTTTTCTGGGAGTAATAAAGAGACAAAAAGGAAAAAATCTTTTAAAAATGTTCCGTCTGTTACTATTGGCAGGGTTGAGGCGGAAATTGAAGGTTTTCCTTTTGCTTGTAGTTCCCGTTTTGTCCTACCTGCTAGGGTGGCGCTAGAGAGCAAGAGCATTTTTTGTGAGATTTTTGTGGATAGTGGAGCAGCTGTCAATCTCATTGATAATCAATTTGCAATAACTCATGGTTTCCAGGTATGCACTTTGGGAAAGGATATTCCTGTTTTTGCTATTGATTCCGCTCCACTTTCTCAGAAATCATTAAAGGGCATAGTTCACAATATCCGTTTAATTGTGAGTGATGCTCATGTTGAGGATGTGTCATGTTTCGTCCTTAGCGGTTTGCCTACTCCTCTAGTGTTGGGACTACCCTGGCTCACTAAACATAACCCCACCATTGATTGGCAAGCGAGGCAAATAAATGGTTGGAGTGACTTTTGCAGAGAGAATTGCCTCATAACATCTGTTTCTGAGGTTTCTACTAAGACTGTACCACCTTTCCTCTCTGAATTTTCGGATGTCTTTTCGGAGAGTGGAGTTCAGGTTTTGCCTCCGCACAGGGAGTATGATTGCCCTATTAATCTCATCCCTGGCGCCAAGCTGCCTAAATCTCGTTTATACAATCTCTCCCAACCTGAGAGGGTCGCTATGCGTGCTTATATCTCTGAGAGTTTGAGAAAGGGACACATACGACCCTCGAAGTCACCTGTTGCTGGCTTTTTCTTTGTTAAGAAAAAAGATGGTTCTTTAAGACCTTGTCTGGATTTCAGGGAGCTGAACAGTATCACTATTCGTGATCCTTATCCGCTTCCTCTGATCCCGGACCTGTTTAACCAGGTTGTTGGGGCTAAAGTCTTTTCCAAATTAGACCTAAGAGGGGCATACAACCTGGTCAGGGTCAGAGAAGGAGACGAATGGAAGACGGCTTTCAATACCCCTGAGGGCTATTTTGAGAATTTGGTTATGCCTTTTGGTTTGATGAATGCCCCAGCCGTTTTTCAGCATTTCGTGAACAGCATTTTTTATCATTTAATGGGAAAATTTGTATTAGTGTATTTGGATGACATTTTGATTTTTTCTCCTGATTTCAAGACTCATAAGGAACACTTACGTCAGGTCTTGCTCATTCTGCGGGAGAATAAATTATACGCAAAACTGGAAAAATGTGTGTTTGCAGTTCCAGAAATTCAATTTCTGGGATTTCTTCTCTCCGCTTCTGGTTTTCGCATGGACCCCGAGAAGGTCCGCGCTGTGCTTGAGTGGGAGCTTCCTGAGAATCAGAAGGCGCTGATGCGTTTTTTGGGCTTTGCCAATTATTACAGGAAATTTATTTTGAATTATTCCTCTGTTGTTAAACCACTCACTGATATGACCAGAAAGGGGGTAGATTTTTCTTCCTGGTCGGTAGTGGCGCGTAAGGCCTTTTCTAATATCAAGGAGAGTTTTGCTTCCGCTCCCATCCTGGTACAACCTGATATTTCGTTACCCTTCATAGTTGAGGTTTATGCTTCTGAGGTAGGGGTGGGTGCGGTCTTGTCTCAGGGTTCCTCTCCTGCCAAATGGCAACCGTGTGCCTTTTTCTCAAAGAAACTCTCCTCCGCAGAGAGAAATTATGATGTGGGAGATAGGGAATTGTTGGCCATCAAGTTGGCTTTTGAAGAATGGCGCCATTGGCTAGAGGGAGCCAGACACCCTATTACTGTGTTTACTGACCATAAAAATCTGGCCTACTTGGAGTCAGCCAAGCGTCTGAACCCGAGACAGGCCAGATGGTCTTTGTTCTTTTCAAGGTTTAATTTTGTTGTCACGTTCCGCCCTGGGGTTAAGAATGTGAAGGCAGATGCCCTGTCACGTTGTTTTCCGGGAGGTGGGAATTTTGAAGACCCGGGTCCCATTTTGGCTGAAGGTGTGGTGGTCTCTGCCCTTTTTCCTGAATTGGAGGCAGAGGTGCAGGCAGCCCAGTCAGAAGCTCCTGATCTTTGTCCTCCTGGGAGGTTGTTTGTGCCTCTCGCTTTGAGACACAAGATTTTTAAAGAACACCACGATACGGTCCTTGCTGGGCACCCGGGGGCAAGAGCCACACTGGATCTCATCGCTCGGAGATTCTGGTGGCCTGCGCTTCGTAAGTCGGTTGAGGGTTTTGTGGCAGCTTGCGAGACTTGCGCTCGTGCCAAAGTCCCTCATTCACGGCCATCAGGTCCTCTCCTCCCTTTGCCCATTCCTTCCCGTCCTTGGACACATCTGTCCATGGACTTCATAACGGACTTGCCTCGTTCCTCGGGGAAGACTGTGATTCTGGTGGTGGTGGACCGTTTTAGCAAAATGGTGCATTTTATCCCTTTTCCTGGTTTGCCCATTGCTAAGACGCTGGCGCAGGCATTTATTGACCACATTGTCAAATTGCATGGTATTCCTTCAGACATAGTCTCTGATAGGGGCACGCAGTTTGTTTCCAGATTCTGGAAGGCTTTCTGTTCTCGCTTGGGGGTTCGGTTGTCATTCTCTTCTGCTTTCCACCCGCAGTCGAATGGCCAGACAGAGCGCGTCAATCAGAATCTGGAGACATATCTGCACTGTTTTGTGGCGGAGAATCAGGAGGATTGGTGTTCTTTTTTGTCCCTTGCTGAGTTTGCTTTAAATAACCGTCGTCAGGAGTCCTCTGATAAGTCACCATTTTTTGGTGCATATGGGTTTCATCCGCAGTTTGGGACTTTCTCGGGAGAGGGGTCTTCTGGTTTACCTGATGAGGACAGATTCTCCTCGTCTTTGTCATCTATTTGGCAAAAGATTCAGGATAATCTAAAGAGCATGAGTGAGAGATATAAGTGTGTGGCAGATAAGAGACGTGTGCCTGGTCCGGACCTGAATGTTGGTGATCTGGTGTGGTTGTCTACCAAGAATATCAGATTGAAGGTTCCCTCCTGGAAGTTGGGTCTTACTTTTATTGGGCCTTACAAGATCCTGTCTGTCATCAATCCTGTTGCCTACCGTCTTGATCTTCCTCAGACTTGGAAGATCCATAATGTTTTTCATAAGTCCTTATTGAAACCTTATGTTCAACCTATTGTACCCTCGCCTTTGCCTCCTCCTCCGATTGTGGTTGATGGAAATCTTGAATTTCAGGTCTCTAGGATTGTGGATTCTCGTCTTGTCCGCGGTTCCCTCCAGTACCTCGTTCATTGGGAGGGTTATGGTCCTGAGGAGAGGATGTGGGTCCCAGTGACGGACATTAAGGCCTCTCGTCTCATCAGGGCTTTCCATAGGTCCCATCCTGAGAAGGTGGGCTCTGAGTGTCCGGAGTCCACTCGTAGAGGGAGGGGTACTGTCACAGCCAGACAGTTGAGAAGCTCTGACAGGAGCCTTTCAGATCCTCCTCCTTGAATTTCTTTGTTTTGGTTTGGTTCCTTATCTCGTTGGTCTATCTCAGCTGTCATGCAGTTGGACTGATTGCTGCCCTTTAAGTTCCTCCCCAGAATGCAGTAGTGTGCGGCTTATACAACTTCCTGGAGTGTGTGTGCATGCTGTTCCTAGTTCCCAGTCCACAGTCCCCAGTCGTCTGCAAGATAAGTTCTGTTTATGTATTTATGATTTTCTGTTTTCTGGATCCAGGTGACCCTGACTCCCTCCGTGTCTGTGTAGGGAGCCGGTGGTCGTGTCCCCTCACTATTGTAGGGTCTTCAGGTGTAAGATAGTCGAGGTACGTGGATATGCACCCATCCACCTTTGGGGTGGTCGCATAGGCTGAGCAATAAGGGAGAGCGGCAGGTCTCATGCAGGGGTCTCCCTTTTGTTCCTTAGTTGTGGATCCAGTGAGTCATTGTTTATATTGTATTGTCTTGTTTCCTGTACACCATCCGTGACAGCTATGCAGAGGGTCAGTATATATGTGTATAAGTTCGTGACGCCAGTTGCAGCTTGCGCAGGTACTGTAGCAGGGCCCTTTAAGATGTTATGAGCTCACGTACTAGGTAAGGAATGCCAGAGGGGGAGATTGTCTCTGTATAGTAGATTTGGTAGTGTCAACGGTGTCTTCTACCTTGGTACGGCTGGACTCCTGTATCCTGGCTCACATGCAACAAAATGAGTGCTGTTAATAGGAGTAATGGAGGAATGATGGAAATCCACACAGATAATAGGGTCCAAGTTGTCTTTACTTGGTGGTATGATATGCAGCTTTGATCCATACAAGTTACAGCTTCAGTCTAGGGTCCCAGCAGGTTTGGGCAATATGTGGCAGGAATTTATATCTATTCTGCATCTGGTACATACGCCTATTTATCTGGCAGGTTTCTATCTTCTGCTCTGTCCGTGGTCTGCTTGGTTTGGGCCTGACTAGCTTAAGAGATACTTATCTTCTCTTTATCTTGGCATTTTTACTTACAGGACTGCTCGCAGGGTATGATGGTGGCTTCCTGGAGATCTGATAGTTCTGTAGATGGCTGCTTTCTCTGTTCACCAGCTGAGGTAAGGTACTCAGGCTGGGAAGGTTGATCTTGGGCCTCAGCAGAGGCTTGGATCCTTGGTTGGGTTCCCTGTTTCTGGGAGCTCCTATCAACACAGCCTACCCCAGCAAGGGGGCTGGTTACACTGCCTAGAACTTTCTTTCCTCCTCCTGAAGTAGGATGTGGGAACATTCCACTCCTCCTCAGAAAGGGGGAAGCTAGCCTGGAATGTACTATTCCAGTCTAGGTCTATTAACTAGCTATGGTCTACTTACATATTGCTGCCACCTACTGGTGTACATTGAGAACTACAGCAAATATATAGAATACAAATGCAATGTCAGATTACACAGGATATTAACACATTTATACTTTAACATCATATAGCAGAGTGACAGAGTTTTAGTGACATACTCTGGGATGTTACATACCCGCTTACTTTAAGTGAAGCCGTCCTCGGCGTATGCTTAGGAGGGTGAAGGAATCAGCTCTGGGTACCCAATAAATACAAAGTGCTGCATGAATATACATAAAATGACATAACATAGACAAAACTTTTAACGGTTTCCTCGAGGTTCCTGTCCGCTAGCATAAGGAGTCTAACACACAGTTTCCTTATCTTGGTATAACCAGGTAACCTAAATACTGCACAAAGCAAACATTACTGACTGACTTCGTATATCGTCCACCAATATCAAAGAAAGCATGGGGGTGTCTTTACTCCGTAATCCCACCATTGTGTAATGCAAAGCCCGCAAATAGAAGGGTGGCTTTATCCTGTATTCCCTTCCCTGCATCATAGCCTGAAGAAATTTGTCTTGTAGCACGATCACTATGATGACTATGAGGAAGCTAAATATGGCTCTAAGGCTTGAGGCGCCTTACCTTAGGCAAAAGGCTCAGAAGGGGAGGTATTTATCGTCTCTGTGTCTTCTGGCAATGTCACAGGAGGAGAGCAGTACGTTCCCATGGATCTCCTGGAAATGAGACACCTCCGGATGGGAACAATCTGGAACGAAAAACATGTGGGAAGGATCAGCCTAGGGCTTCTAACGATTCCCGAAGCAGCAGGGGCACCTGTGTAACTAGACCTGTCAGGACTTACCACTTGGTCCTACCCGGGTGTAGGCCATTAGTATTCAATGTCCATATGAAGACAGTCCGTATGAAGGGGGGAAAGAACAAGAGCTGTAAAAAGGCACACTTTAAGTAAATTGCAACATTTTTGTTAAGTGCAATGATTAAGTGCAATCATTTTGAACAGTGCATAATTTCACATTGTGGCATCTGGAAAGATAATACACACAATGGGCAGGTTATCTTAAACGTTGCATAACATTGGTAAACTGGTTACAATGACATAAGTTATTAAATAGCATGACAATTGAGTGCAAGCTTTTATGTTGCAAACATTTTATAAAATAGTGCAAATTTTATAAGTGCAAGGATAGGCTCAACAATAACTTGAGTCCGCATTCCTGGAAGTGCTTATAGTTGTAGAATCCTCTGGAAATTGATAAAAGTTCTTTGCAATCCACAGGGCAAAAGAGTTAATTGTAATCCAAAGGGTTAAAATGTCATATAATAATAGCAGCAACAGGCTATCAAGTAACCTGAGAAAGGGGATAAAACGGGTAACTTGGACATGAGGGGGTTTAGTGCTGATGGGGGGAGTCCTAACTAGCATGACCATCTGGATGAGGACTAACAATGGCAACCTGGAACAAAAAGGTTAAAACACACAACATGCCAAACAGGTCCTCACCCGTCAGGTAGCAGTCCACGGAGTGGCTCCCAGAACAATGTCATTTGTTGATTCTTTGTAGTGGGGACACCTTACAAGTAGGTGTCCAGCTCCTCATCACTACTGGAGCTGCTGAATGCATGAGAGGATGTTCTAGCCTCTGCTGGTAGCTCAGGGTAGTGTTAGTGGTGGTGCGCCACCGCCCTCTACCGGTGACAGTAGGAATAGGCTGTACTGACAGCCTGGAGAACGTGGCTGTAGCTTGCCGCAGACCGGAATCCACAGCCGGTGCGGCAAGGGGCAGAATCTCTGGCTGCAAAGGCTCAGGAAGGCCTGGAGCAGATTGTGCAGACTGCTTCCAAGGAAGCGCATAGGGAGGCATGAAACACGGCTGCACCTTGGGGTTGAAGGTCAGGACACTGTTATTAATCTGCCCTACCCTCAGGGTTGGTGGCGGTGACAAGTCCGGTATTAAAGGTGCATGGGCTGGTTGAACCCTCTCTTTGAAGAGCAGGCGGCCATCCGGGGTCTCCTGCAAACAACGGGTCCTGCCCGCAGAGCCTGGATCCTCCTGCTAGGTCTCTGGGGTGACGGCAGGGGAGAGTGGTTTCTGCAGCAGGGTGACTCCAGCTGCAAACAGTCCTTGCATAGACCGCATGGGGGTATATTCCACTTGATCCCCCACATACAGATTGTGCCTCTCCTGGGGCAAATAGTGGCGTTTCACTGAGCGACGGCCCACAAATACTTACATCCCTGAGTGGTTATCTTGCAGGAATCCTACACCCCGTTCCATAGAGAACCACAGTACAGTTCCTGTACGCCGGGTCAGTTTAGGGTCTCCTGACTGGGGGCTGTTGAGGACCTGCTCTACCCACTCTTCCATGGCCGACTTGTACTCCCAGGCCGTCTGGGCAAACGCGGTAATTTCATGGGGTACCTCAGGGTTCAGGCTGCTTATCTGGCTGTAGCTGGGCGGCGGAGTGCAATCACCAGCCGCCTCCGCCGCACCAGTAGGTGGTAGTGGCTTTGTGGGCATGAGGCTGATGGCAGGTGTTGGAGTTCCAGGACGTGACGGGGGAACGGGCACGGACCGGACTGGGGCCTCAGGGAGCGTGGCAGCTCCTACCTGTTGTCGCGGCTGGCCGGCCGGTTCCGGTGCCTTCTGCTGGGCTTCTCGGGATTCAGGCGCCATCTGGGTCACTGGCTTCTCTTCAGCTGATGCAGCGAAGTCAGCGGCGTCCTCTGCGGGAGCAGGCACGACATCCACCTCCATCTTCATAGGTGCGTCGCCTTCCGCTGGAGCACTTGACAGAGCGGAGGGATCCACAGCCTCCGGGAACTCGATCAGGTCTGAGTTCTTAGCGGCAGGAGCAGGGACTTCAGCGGCGGTCTCCTCCGGAATGCTGGGCAAGGTGAGCGGTGCTTTGGCCTTGGCCAGGGAGGAATCCACAGCCTCCAGCATGGTAGCAATTACTGAGGGTCCACCTTTCTTCGTTATTTGGGAGACATGGATCTCCGGTGGGTGCTCCTCATAGACGGCTTCACCACAGATTGCCATCTGGTTCCATTTAGGCTGGGGAAACGCCATCTTGGCCTCTTTCTCCTTCTGGCAAATAGCAGGTTCTGAGGGTGCAGCCCAGGGGGTGGAGACTTTATCACTTCGGGCCAGGTCAATAACAAGTTCATGGAGGGCGTTGTCTATTTTTCCCGATCCTGAAGGGGCGTATTCGACATCTTCGCGCCTTTCTTGAGGGGGTGTCGCTAGATTTTCCCGCTTCTGGGGGGCGTAGACAGCATTTTCGCGCTCCTGAGAGGGTGTTTCTTTGTTCCTTTGTTCTTTGGCATGAAGATGAGGTGCCATTTTAAAACGAATATGGCGAATCTCCACAATGTCGAATTAACTCCTTGTGCTGTAGCGCACGTGCAGCGCTTTCTTGGCACAGCAATAGAAGTAAGAAAGTCACTTTTTTAGCGATCTTTGTACAAGCTTCAGCCTTGCTAATATTGTGAAACATGCGGTTTTAAGTCAGTTTTTTGTGCACAATTAGATGCAGTTCTGTTGTTAGGGATGGACACACAATTCAATCCGATCCTGTTCGTGTCACTACCAGAGCTTTGGGACGTTCTCACAGCTCTGTTTCTCCACCCCTGTGATGATGTCACTACTAGAGCTGGGAGGAGTTTTCTGTTTCCTTCCTCCCAGCTGTTTCTCCTCCGTTTGATTTCCCTGCCTTTATATTCCCCCTCCTCCTATTGTAGGTGTGGATTATATTTCTCATTTGGGTTGTAGCTCTTGCTTGAGTATGTTCCCTTGTATGCTATCCTTTCACTGGACCTGTGTTCTGCTGCAGCAAGTACTCCGGATATTGCCAGCCTGTCTTTGGATCCGTCTTCACTGCGGCTGCAGCCCTTCAGCTAAGTGTGCAGACATTGCTGTGTATCTGTGTGTTTTCTGACTGGATCCGAGGCGACCACGGTTCCCTCCATATACTGAGCAGGGCACCGGTGGCCATGCCCCTTCCACTATTGTAGGGGTTACAGTGGCCATCAGTCTTAGGTACGCGGGCATGCCTCCTTCCACCATTTGGATCCGGGCATGGGCTTAGCAGCATAGGGAGAGCTTTTGAGGGTCGGACAGGGGTCACCCTTTATCCTCCCTAGTTTGGGTCCGGTCAGTAGCTCTATTTTCTGTGCATGCTCTTGTTGCTCACACACAGCCGTGACATTATAATCCACCAAAACCGTCTTTTTTGACATGGATCCGCTTTCTGGCCTGGTTGACCGCATGCAGGGTCTTTCTTTGGAGGTAGCGGATCTCCGTCAATCTATGACTCAGCTTCAAGCATTGGGCTCTGCTCCGGCCCATGGAGTCTGTTGCGAGCCAAAGGTCTCACTTCCGGAAACGTTCTCCGGGGGCAGTGAGAGTATTGTTCGCTTCAGAGAGGCATGCAAACTCCATTTTTGCTTGTGTCCACATTCCTCTGGTAATCAGGAGCAGAGGGTGAGGATTGTCATCTCCCTGCTCAGGGGTAATGCTCAGACTTGGGCTTTTTCTCTGCCATCAGGGGATCCCTCCCTTCGATCCGCGGAAGGATTTTTTGTGGCCCTGGGGCAGATATATGATGACCCGGATCGTGTTGCTCTGGCCGAATCTAACTTAAGTTTTTTATGCCAGAGCAAACTGTCTGTGGAGCTTTATTGTTCTGAATTTCGGAGATGGGCAGCTGATTCAGGTTGGAATGATGCTGCACTCCGGAGTCAGTTCTGTCATGGTCTCTCAGAGAGATTGAAAGATGCGTTTGCTTTCCATGAGAGACCAACGTCCTTAGAGTCTGCCATGTCACTGGCGGTACTCCTTGACAGTTGTCTAAGAGAAAGAAACGAGACCTCTCTGTCCAGCCATTGTCAGTCTAGGGGCAGTGGTGCGGACTCATTCAGTGTGCAGGGGCCTCATCCTGTCTCGCTCCCCTCTGAGGAGGAGCCCATGCAGCTAGGTCGACTTGCCCCTGATAAAAGAGGATTTAGTCCTCAGAGTATGGTGTGTTTTTGTTGTGGGGGCATAGGTCATTTGGCAAATGTTTGTCCGTCTAGGAGATTCTTGAACTGTACTAAGAGCGATAATAAGAGAAAAACCTCAAAAGGTAAATCATCAAACTCTGCTTCATCTGCTACTTTGGGCAAAGTTGATGTAGGAATTGATGCTTTTCCTCTGACCTGCAGTTCCCGTTTTTTCCTGTCTGCCAGGGTGGCGCTAGAGAGCAAAGTCATTTCTTGTGAGATTTTTGTTGATAGTGGAGAGGCCATCAATCTTATTGACACTCAATTTGTAGCCATGCATGGTTTTCAGGTTTGCACATTAGAAAAGGATATACCTGTTTTTGCTATTGACTCTGCTCCACTCTCACAGAGATCTCTGAAGGGCATTGTTCACAATATTCGGTTAGCTGTAGGTGACACTCATGTGGAGGATATATCTTGTTTTGTCCTTAACGGATTGCCTTCTCCTCTAGTTTTGGGGTTACCCTGGCTCACTAGACATAACCCCACTATTGATTGGCAAGGAAGGCAAATAAATGAGTGGAGTGACTTTTGTAGAGAGAATTGTCTTACAGCGACTTTTGCAGAGGTGTCTACTAAAACTGTGCCATCTTTTCTCTCTGATTTCTCGGACGTGTTTTCCGAGAGCGGTGTTCAGGAGCTACCTCCTCACCGGGAGTTTGACTGTCCCATTAAACTCATTCCCGGCGCCAAGCTGCCAAAAGCTCGCCTCTACAATCTCTCACAACCGGAAAGAATCGCAATGCAAACCTATATCTCCGAGAGTCTCGATAAGGGGCATATTCGTCCCTCAAAATCACCTGTTGCCGCTGGTTTTTTTTTTGTTAAAAAAAAAGATGGCTCTCTGAGACCTTGCCTAGATTTTAGGGAGCTGAACCGTATCACGATTCGCGATCCCTATCCCCTTCCTCTGATCCCGGACCTCTTCAACCAAATTGTTGGGGCCAAGGTTTTTTCCAAATTGGATTTGAGAGGCGCGTACAACCTGGTCAGGGTCAGAGAGGGGGATGAATGGAAAACGGCCTTTAATACCCCTAACGGGCATTTCGAGAATCTCGTTATGCCTTTCGGCCTGATGAATGCTCCGGCCGTCTTTCAGCATTTTGTTAACAGTATTTTCTACCATTTAATGGGGAAATTTGTATTGGTGTATCTTGATGATATTTTGATTTTTTCCCCTGATGTTCAGACCCATCAGGATCATCTTTTTCAGGTTCTGCAGATTCTGCGGGAAAATAAATTGTACGCCAAGCTGGAGAAATGTGTTTTTATGGTTTCGGAGATTCAATTTCTGGGTTTTCTCCTCTCTGCTTCTGGTTTTCGCATGGATCCGGAGAAGGTCCGTGCTGTACTTGAGTGGGAGCTTCCTGAGAATCAGAAGGCATTGATGCGCTTTTTGGGTTTTGCGAACTATTACAGAAAGTTCATTTTGAATTATTCCTCTGTGGTCAAACCCCTCACTGACATGACAAAAAAGGGGGCGGATTTTTCCTCTTGGTCGGAGGAGGCGCTTGCAGCTATTTCTAAGATTAAAGAAAGTTTTGCATCTGCTCCCGTCTTGGTGCATCCCGATGTTTCCTTACCTTTTATTGTTGAGGTGGATGCTTCCGAGGTGGGTGTGGGTGCGGTTTTGTCCCAGGGCCCTTCTCCTGCCAAATGGCGACCCTGTGCCTTTTTCTCTAAAAAACTCTCCCCGGCAGAGAAAAACTATGATGTGGGAGATAGGGAGTTGTTGGCCATCAAGTTGGCTTTCGAGGAATGGCGCCATTGGTTGGAAGGGGCCAGGCACCCTATCACCGTTTTTACCGACCATAAGAATCTGGCATACTTGGAGTCGGCCAGGCGTATGAATCCGAGACAGGCCAGATGGTCTCTGTTCTTCTCCAGATTCAATTTTGTCGTCACATTCCGCCCTGGGATCAAAAATGTGAAGGCTGATGCTCTCTCTCGCTGTTTTCCGGGAGGAGGAAACTCCGAGGACCCGGGTCCCATTTTGGCAGAGGGGGTAGTTGTTTCTGCTCTATATTCGGATTTGGAGGCTGAGGTCCAGGCTGCCCAGACTGAGGCACCTGCCCGTTGTCCTTCTGGGAAGTTTTTTTGTGCCTCCTGAGCTACGTCACAAACTCTTCAAGGAGCATCATGATACTGTTCTTGCTGGTCACACCGGGAGTAGAGCCACGGTAGATCTCATTGCTCGGAGATTTTGGTGGCCGGCTCTTCGTAAGTCGGTGGAGGGTTTTGTGGCTGCTTGTGAGACGTGCGCTCGCGCTAAGGTCCCTCGTTTACGACCTTCAGGTTCCCTTCTCCCGTTACCCATACCTTCCCGTCCTTGGACACACCTGTCCATGGACTTTATCACGGATCTTCCTCGTTCCTCAGGGAAGTCGGTGATCCTGGTGGTGGTGGACCGTTTTAGCAAGATGGCTCATTTCGTACCTTTCCCTGGTTTACCCAATGCTAAAACGTTGGCGCAAGCTTTTGTCGACCATATTGTTAAATTGCATGGCATTCCCTCTGATATTGTTTCCGATAGAGGCACGCAGTTTGTGTCCAGGTTCTGGAAGGCTTTCTGTTCTCGCCTGGGGGTTCGGCTGTCCTTCTCTTCTGCTTTTCACCCGCAGTCGAATGGTCAGACTGAGCGCCTCAATCAGAATCTGGAGACATATTTGCGCTGTTTCGTGGCAGAGAACCAGGAGGATTGGTGTTCATTTCTCCCTCTTGCTGAGTTTGCTCTGAACAACCGCCGTCAGGAATCTTCTGATAAGTCGCCATTCTTTGGTGCATATGGGTTCCATCCGCAGTTTGGGACATTCTCGGGAGGGGCTCTTTCTGGTTTGCCTGAGGAGGAGAGATTTTCCTCGTCTTTGTCTACCATTTGGCAAAAGATTCAGAGTAATCTTAGAAAGATGAGTGAGAAGTATAAGCGTGTGGCTGATAAGAGACGTGTGCCTGGTCCGGACCTGAGTGTGGGTGATCTGGTGTGGTTGTCTACAAGAAATAATAAACTGAAGGTTCCCTCCTGGAAATTGGGTCCCAAGTTTATTGGGCCTTATAAAATCTTGTCAGTCATCAATCCTGTTGCCTTCCGTCTTGATCTTCCACGGGTTTGGAAGATACATAATGTATTTCACAGATCTCTCTTAAAACCATATGTCCAGCCCACGGTACCCTCCTCTTTGCCTCCTCCTCCGATTTTGGTTGATGGCAATCTGGAGTTTGAGGTTTCCAGAATTGTGGACTCTCGCATTGTCCGCAGTTCTCTCCAGTACCTCGTTCATTGGAAGGGTTATGGTCCTGAGGAGAGGATGTGGGTTCCGGTGTCGGACATTAAAGCCTCTCGCCTCATCAGGGCATTTCATAGGGCTCATCCTGAGAAGGTGGGACCTGGGTGTCCGGAATCCACCCGTAGAGGGGGGGGGGGTACTGTCACTACCAGAGCTTTGGGACGTTCTCACAGCTCTGTTTCTCCACCCCTGTGATGATGTCACTACTAGAGCTGGGAGGAGTTTTCTGTTTCCTTCCTCCCAGCTGTTTCTCCTCCGTTTGATTTCCCTGCCTTTATATTCCCCCTCCTCCTATTGTAGGTGTGGATTATATTTCTCATTTGGGTTGTAGCTCTTGCTTGAGTATGTTCCTTTGTATGCTATCCTTTCACTGGACCTGTGTTCTGCTGCAGCAAGTACTCCGGATATTGCCAGCCTGTCTTTGGATCCGTCTTCACTGCGGCTGCAGCCCTTCAGCTAAGTGTGCAGACATTGCTGTGTATCTGTGTGTTTTCTGACTGGATCCGAGGCGACCACGGTTCCCTCCATATACTGAGCAGGGCACCGGTGGCCGTGCCCCTTCCACTATTGTAGGGGTTACAGTGGCCATCAGTCTTAGGTACGCGGGCATGCCTCCTTCCACCATTTGGATCCGGGCATGGGCTTAGCAGCATAGGGAGAGCTTTTGAGGGTCGGACAGGGGTCACCCTTTATACTCCCTAGTTTGGGTCCGGTCAGTAGCTCTATTTTCTGTGCATGCTCTTGTTTCTCACACACAGCCGTGACAGTTCGTGACGCCACTTGATGCAATGAGCAGGACACGGGGTCAGTGGGCATGCTATGCAGTGGGTCAGTATATATATGTGTATAAGTTTGTGATGCCAGTTGCAGCTTGCGCAGGTACTGTAGCAGGGCCCTTTAAGATGTTATGAGCTCACGTACTAGGTAAGGAATGCCAGAGGGGGAGATTGTCTCTGTATAGTAGATTTGGTAGTGTCAACGGTGTCTCCTACCTTGGTACGGCTGGACTCCTGTATCCTGGCTCGCATGCAACAAAATGAGTGCTGTTAATAGGAGTAATGGAGGAATGATGGAAATCCACACAGATAATAGGGTCCAACTTGTCTTTACTTTGTGTTATAATATGCAGCTTTGATCCATACAAGTTACAGCAATAGTCTAGGGTCCCAGCAGGTTTGGGCAATATGTGGCAGGAATTTATATCTATTCTGCATCTGGTACATACGCCTATTGATCTGGCAGGTATCTATCTTCTGCTCTTTCCGTGGTCTGCTTGGTTTGGGCCTGACTAGCTTAAGAGGTACTTATCTTCTCTTTATCTTGGCATTTTTACTTACAGGACTGCTCGCAGGGTATAATGGTGGCTTCCTGGAGATCTGATAGTTCTGTAGATGGCTGCTTTCTCTGTCCACCAGCTGATGTAAGGGACTCAGGCTGGGAAGGTTGATCTTGGGCCTCAGCAGAGGCTTGGATCCTTGGTTGGGTTCCCTGTTTCTGGGAGCTCCTATCAACACAGCCTACCCCAGCAGGGGGACTGGTTACACTGCCTAGAAGTTTCTTTCCTCCTCCTGAAGTAGGATGTGGGAACATTCCACTCCTCCTCAGAAAGGGGGAAGCTAGCCTGGAATGTACTATTCCAGTCTAGGTCTAGTAACTAGCTATGGTCTACTTACATATTGCTGCCACCTACTGGTGTACATTGAGAACTACAGCAAATACATATAATACAAATGCAATGTCAGATTACACAGGATATTAACACATTTATACTTTAACATCATATAGCAGGGGGACAGAGTTTTAGTGACATACTCTGGGATGTTACACATGCCCTTGAAAATAATGTTTTAGAGCATCATTTGAACAGCATGCACTCACATATATTGTTTTAGAGCGTCAGCTCACCTGCAGGCATTCGCATATAATGTTTTAGAGAGTCAGCTGAACAGCATGCACTCGCATATAATGTTTTAGAGCGTCAGCTCACTGGCAGGCACTCACATGTAATGTTTTAGAGCGTCAGGTGAACAAAATGCACTTGAAAATAATGTTTTAGAGCATCAGCTGTACAGCATGCACTCGCATATAGTTTTAGAGCGTCATTTGAACAGCATGCACTCGCATATAATGTTTTAGAGCGTCAGTTTACCGGCAGGCACTCGCATATAATGTTTTAGAGCGTCAGCTGAACAGCATTCACTCGCATATAATGTTTTAGAGTGTCAGCTGAACAGCATGCACTCGCATATAATGTTTTGGAGCGTCAGCTCAGCAGGAGGTCCTTGCTCCAATTGTTTTTCAGGGTCACCAGCAGGCCAGCAATCATAATTTTCAAAGGGTGAGTATGATGCCCTCTAGTGTTGAGCGAACAGTTCGAGCATAGTTCGGGTCCGTACCGAATTTTGGGGTGTTCGTGACACGGACCCGAACCCGAACTTTTTCGTAAAAGTTCGGGTTCGTCGTTCGGCATGTATTTTGGCGCATTTTGAAAGGCCGCAAAGCAGCCAATCAACATGCATCATACTACTTGCCCTAAGATGCCATCGCAGCCATGCCTACTATTGGCAAGGCTGTGATTGGCCAAGTGCAGCATGTGACTCAGCCTCTTTATAAGCTTGTGCGCACGTCGGGACGTGCTCACTCCCGATGTGAATAGAACAGGGATAGACGCAGCTGATGCTAGGGCGAGAATAGGCAGGGATAATTGAATAACTGGAAGCAAATTTCTCTCCTCCACCTGTGATTCATCTGAACAACTGCAGCTGAGCTGCTTTTTTGATAGGGATTGGCTATTTTTAGAGTGGCCAGAGTGATTTTTCCATCCACATGTACCTGGGCTGACCGCCGGCCGCCATTTTGCGACTTGTAGTGCTGCAGCAGAAGCTGCCACAGTGTGCATTCCAAAGCTCCAAACAAGTCAGACATCTACACCTGGGATTCAGACCAATAGCGATTTAGCAGCACAGTCCAAGGCTATTTTTTTTAAAGGTTGTGCAGACCATTTTGTGGCACATGTTACTGGGCTGATAGGCGGCGGCCATCTTGGGACTAGTGCTGCAGCACAATCTCTCCCAACGTCCATTAATCACTTGTAATAGTGGTCTGTGCCATAGAAATCCTACATCAGGGACTTGGGTGTGCTTGTGTCACCCCTACTAATACCAGTCCACCTGTAATCCATACAGTGAAAAGCCATAAAGTATTCCAGTGAGGGAATTTATTTTTTATTTAAAAAAGGCCAAGTTAGTTTATCTGGCGTTCAATATACTAGATACAGTTAGGCCTGCGTTTCATACATCTGGAATTAGCAAACTAATGTGCTGGGGTTGGGAAAACATATATGTACCCATACTAGAATCTGTCAAAGAAAGCGGTACTCACATATAACAGTCATTCCATCTGTAATCCATACAGTCAAAAGACTGAAAGTATTCCAGTGAGGGAATTTTTTTTATTTAAAAAAGGCCAAGTTAGTTTATCTGGCGTTCAATATACTAGATACAATTAGGCCTGCGTTTCATACATCTGGAATTAGCAAACTAATGTGCTGGGGTTGGGAAAACATATATGTACCCATACTAGAATCTGTCAAAGAAAGCGGTACTCACATATAACAGTCATTCCATCTGTAATCCATACAGTCAAAAGACTGAAAGTATTCCAGTGAGGGGATTTTGCTTATAAAAAATAATATATTTCATTGTGGTGCGAGTTGAATCGCAACAATGAAGAAAAATACTATTAAGGGACGAGGACGCGGTCGTGGTGGTGTCCGTGGAGCCTCTGTTGCTGGTAGAGGACGTGGCCGTTCGGCCCCAGGCGCACACAGTAGGGAACGAACTCCCTCAACTAGCCGGCAGAATGTACCGCAATATCTCGTGGGGCCCAATGCCGCTCTTAGGATGGTAAGGCCTGAGCAGGTACAGGCATTAATCGATTGGGTGGCCGACAGTGCTTCCAGCACGTTCACCACATGGTCTTCCACCCAGTCTTCTGCGGAAAGCGCACAGGTGGCACCTGAAAACCAAGCCCATCAGTCTGTCACATCACCCCCAAGCATATCAGAGAAACGGTCTGAGCCACAAGTTATGCAGCAGTCTCTTCTTCTGTTTGAAGACTCTGCTTCCAGGGTTTCCCAGGGGCGTCCACCTAGCCCTTCCCCAGTGGAGGAAGACATACCATGCACTGACGCACAACCACTTATGTCTCCAGATGAAGAGGACATGGGAATACCACCACAGCAGAGTCACCGACTCTCTGATGATGACGAAACACAGGTGCCCACTGCCGCGTCTTTTTGCAGTGTGCAGACTGAACAGGAGGAGGTCAGGGAGGGAGACTGGGTGGAAGACGATGCAGAGGACGATGAGGTCTTAGACCCCACATGGACTGAAGGTCGTGGCGATGACTTTCACAGTTCAGAGGAAGAGGTAGTGGTGAGACCGAGACAACAGCGAAGCCAAAGAGGGAGCAGGGGGCCAAAGCAGACGAGCCGCCGCCCCCAGAGTTCGCCTGCTACTGGACATCGCCAACAGGGACCCAGCCCCACAAAGGCAGCTTCAAAGAGTTCCCTGGCATGGCACTTCTTTAAACAATGTCCTACCGACAAGACCCGAGTGACTTGCACGCTCTGCCATCAGAGCCTGAGGCGAGGCATTAACGTTCTGAACCTCAGCACAACCTGCATGACCAGGCATCTACATGCAAAGCATGAACTGCAGTGGGGTACACACCTTAAAAACCAGGCACTCGCTGAGGCTCCCCCTGCTCCCTCTACCGCTGCTGCCTCGGCTTCCGCCTCGAGAGGAATGTTGCCACCTGCCGAGCAGCAAACAGAGGATGTGCCACCGACACCACCACCACCGCCACCGTCAACTAGCGTCTCCACTATATCACACAGCAGCGTTCAGCTCTCAATATCTCAAACCTTAGAGAGGAAGCGCAAATTCCCCCCCGAGTCACCCTCGAGCCCTTGGCCTGAACGCCAGCATTTCTAAACTGCTGGCCTTTGAAATGCTGTCATTCCGGCTGGTGGACACAGACAGCTTCAAACAGCTGATGGCCATGGCTGTCCCGCAGTATGTGGTTCCCAGCCGCCACTACTTCTCCAAGACAGCCGTGCCTTCCCTGCACATGCAAGTGTCCGATAAAATCAAGTGTGAACTGCGCAACGCCATTTGTGGCAAGGTCCACCTAACCACAGATACGTGGACCAGTAAGCACGGCCAGGGACGCTATATCTCACTAACTGCACACTGGATGAATGTAGTGGCGGCTGGGCCCCCGGCGGACAGTTCCTTGGCGCACGTCCTTCCGCCCCCTAGGATCGCAGGGCATCATTCTCTGCCTCCTGTAGCCTCCTCCTCCTACTCGGCTTCCTCCTCCACTGCTTCCACCAGCTCACAGACCTTCACCACCAACTTCAGCACAGCCCGGGGTAAACGTCAGCAGGCCATTCTGAAACTCATATGTTTGGGGGACAGGCCCCACAGTGCAAAGGAGTTGTGGCGGGGTATTGAACAACAGACCGACGAGTGGTTTCTGCCGGTGGGCCTCAAGCCAGGCCTGGTGGTATGCGATAATGGGCGAAATCTCGTGGCAGCTCTGGGACTAGCCGGTTTGACGCACATCCCTTGCCTGGCGCATGTGCTGAACTTGGTGGTGCAGAGGTTCATTCACCACTACCCCAACATGTCAGAGCTGCTGCATAAAGTGCGGGCCGTCTGTGCGCGCTTCCGCCGTTCACATCCTGCCGCTGCTCGCCTGTCTGCGCTACAGCGGAACTTCGGCCTTCCCGCTCACCGCCTCATATGCGACGTGCCCACCCGGTGGAACTCCACCTTGCACATGCTGGAGAGACTGTGCGAGCAGCAGCAGGCCATAGTGGAGTTTCAGCTGCAGCACGCTCGCGTCAGTCGTACTGCCGAACAGCACCACTTCACCACCAATGATTGGGCCTCCATGCGAGACCTGTGTGCCCTGCTGCGCTGTTTCGAGTACTCCACCAACATGGCCAGTGGCGATGACACTGTTATCAGCGTTACAATACCACTTCTATGTCTCCTTGAGAAAACACTTAGGGCAATGATGTTAGAGTAGGTGGCCCAGGTGGAGGAGGAGGAGGAGGATGAGGGCTCGTTTCTAACACTTTCGGGCCAGTCTGTTCGAAGTGGCTCAGAGGGAGGTTTGTTTAAGCAGCAGAGGACAGGTTCACAAGTCGCCAGCCAAGGCACTGTACTGGAGGACGAGGAGGATGAGGAGGAGGAGGTGGAGGGGGACGAGGATGACGCAAGTTCACAGCGGGGTGGCAGCCCAGGCCCATCACTGGTGCGTGGCTGGGGGGATACGGTGGACGATGACGATACGCCTCCCACAGAGGACAGCTTGTCCTTACCCATGGGTAGCCTGGCCCACATGAGCGAATATATGCTCCAATGCCTGCGCAACGACAGCAGAGTTGCCCACGTTTTAACGTGTGCAGACTACTGGGTGGCCACCCTGCTGGATCCCCGGTATAAAGACAATGTGCCCACTTTAATTCCTGAACTGGAGCGCGACCGTAAGATGCGCGAGTACAAGCGCACGCTGATAGAGGCGCTCTTGAGAGCATTCCCACATGTCACAGGGGAACAGGTGGAAGGTGAAGGCAGAGGAGTGGCAAGAGGTCGCCAACGCAGCTGTGTCACGGCCAGCTCATCTGAGGGCAGGGTTAGCATGGCAGAAATGTGGAAAAGTTTTGTCTCCACGCCACAGCTATCTGCACCGACACCTGATACGGAACGTGTTAGCAGGAGGCAGCATTTCACTAACATGGTTGAACAGTATGTCTGCACACCCCTCCACATCCTGACGGATGGTTCGGCCCCATTCAACTACTGGGTTTCGAAATTGTCCACGTGGCCAGAGTTAGCATGTTATGCCTTGGAGGTGCTTTCCTGCCCGGCGGCCAGCGTTTTATCTGAACGCGTATTCAGCACGGCAGGGGGCGTCATTACTGACAAGCGCAGCCGCCTGTCCACAGCCAACGTGGACAAGCTGACCTTCATAAAGATGAACCAGGCATGGATCCCACAGGACCTGTCCCTCCCTTGTGCAGAGTAGTCCTTATTAACTGCCTAAAACATGTCTTGTTGTGCTACGGGCCACTTCTTTATTTGATACAAATTTTATGAAACCCACAGTTGAATGAAACTCTTCTCTGTCTGGGCGCCGGGGCCTAACCAGATGAAAGTGGCCGGTTAAACTAACGGGTGACATGAAGCCATAACCTCTGCCATGCTACCTCTGTCTTCTGTCTGGGTGCTGAGGCCTAAGTCAAATAAAGCGGTCTTCTGCTGTGCTGGGGGATATGAAGCTAATCTCTGACCTCTCTCCTCTGTCTGGGTCCAAAGGCCTAAATCACTGAAAGAGGCCTTCTCCTGTGGTGTGTGATATGATGCCAGAATATGTGCTGTGGGGCCTCTCTCCTCTTCCTGGGTGCAGGGGTCAAATAAACTAAATTGTGGCCTACTCCTGTGGTGGTTGATATGATGCCTGATTCTCTGATGTGGAACCTCTCTCCTCTGTTTGGGTGAAGGGGTCAAAGTAACTAAATGGTGGCTTCTCCTGTGGTGGCTGATATGATGCCAGAATATGTGCTGTGGTGCCTCTCTCCTCTTCCTGGGTGCGGGGGTCAAAGTAACTCAATGGTGGCTTCTCCTGTGGTGGCTGATATGATGCCAGAATATGTGCTGTGGTGCCTCTCTCCTCTTCCTGGGTGCGGGGGTCAAAGTAACTCAATGGTGGCTTCTCCTGTGGTGGCTGATATGATGCCAGAATATGTGCTGTGGTGCCTCTCTCCTCTTCCTGGGTGCAGGGGTCAAAGTAACTAAATGTTGGCTTCTCCTGTGGTGGTTGATATGATGCCTGATTCTCTGCTGTGAAACCTCTCTCCTCCATCTGGGTGTAGGGGTCAAAGTCTTTCAAAGTCGCCTTCTCCTGTGCTGATTGATATAAAGCTGATGGTTGTGCCATCTGACATGGTTGCCAGGGTCTGATTCAATGGGGGCCTACTCCTGTGGTGGGTGATCTAAATGCCTGATTCTCTGCTGTGAAACCTCTCTCCTCCGTCTGGGTGTAGGGGTCAAAGTCTTTCAAAGTCACCTTCTCCTGTGCTGATTGATATGAAGCTGATGGTTGTGCCATCTGACATGGTTGCCGGGGTCCCATTAAATTGGGGCCTACTCCTGTGGTGGGTGATCTAAATGCCTGATTCTCTGCTTTGAAACCTCTCTCCTCCGTCCGGGTGTAGGGGTCAAAGTCTGTCAAAGTCGCCTTCTCCTGTGCTGATTGATATAAAGCTTATGCTTGTGCCATCTGACATGGTTGCCGGGGTCTGATTCAATGGTGGCCTACTCCTGTGGTGGGTGATCTAAATGCCTGATTCTCTGCTGTGTAACCTCTCTCCTCCGTCTGGGTGTAGGGGTCAAAGTAACTAAATGGTGGCCTACTCCTGTGGTGGGTGATATGATGCCTGGTTCTCTGCTGTGGGACCTCTCTCCTTTGTCTGGGTGCTGTGGTCAAAATAATAGTAAGTGACCTTCTCCATTGGTGGGTGACTTGAAGCCTGATTCTGTGCTATGGGACCTCACTCCAATTAATATTGTTTAATTTTTATTTATTTTATGTTAACTCATCATTTCCCTATCTACATTTGTTTGCAGGGGATTTAACTACATTTTGCTGCCTTTTGCAGCCCTCTAGCCCTTTCCGGGTGTGTTTTACAGCCTTTTTAGTGCCCAAAAGTTCGGGTCCCCATTGACTTCTATGGGGTTCGGGATGAAGTTCGGGTCGAGTTCGGATCCCGAACCCGAACATTTTTCGAAAGTTCGGCCGAACTCGTCGAACCCGAACATCCAGGTGTTCGCTCAACTCTAATGCCCTCCTTTATGTGTAATAAAGGGTGCATTGTAGTACCGGTTCCCTGTAATTTTTGGCAGCCCTTTCCCTTAGTGCATAGGCTTTATGAGTGTAGGAGTCCGACTACCTGAACAATTGTACCACAATGTGAATGAGGCCTCCTTTATGTGATATACAGGTTGTATCGGAGTGCCTCTTCCTTGTAATATTTTGCAGCACTTGCACTTTATATACAATTGAATATACAGGATAAAATGTTTCCGAACAATTATTCCTGTGAAATTGATTTTTTATTTGGGGGGAAGGGGGGTTGTGCATATTTTCGTCAGTCTGTAAAAGTGGCGTAAAACTCGAACAACATGGTTCTCAGCAGCGACCTGGGAGTCCAAGATGCATCCAGACATCGTCTCCATGTTGTTCCCAATCCATTTCGGTGGTGTTTCTGTCACTTTCTGACCTTTTCCAATGGACCAGGCACCCTCCCCTCTTCAGAGCAGGGGGTGCCTGGTTGTCTCCCATTGACTTCCATTATACTCGGGTGCTCGGTCGAGCACACGAACATAGCTATGTGTTTGGCCCGAACACCCGAACACCCGAATACTTTGGTGCTCGATCATTACTTATAATATATAAATGTGTTTTTTTCAGGCCCTTTTCTAAGGTATATGTTTTCCTACAGAGAAGGAGATGACAAACACTATAAAAAACGACATTGCTTCAGCATGCTGTACTCTTAAAGAAACACGCCAGATGCTCCAGTATCAAAAAATGCTTATGAGTCCCACATTTTATACATTCCATAGACTTCAGCTTTTTGTGCAGAACAAAACCTACTATAAACTTATGTGTGAATATACCCTTAAACCACACTGAGGGTCATTTACTAAATGATATACACCATGGCGTATATCTGTCGCAGTTTGCGCCGCAATCTGCGACTTTTTCCTGATCATGCCAGGCCTAAACAAGGGGCATGGCGTAGGCGGTGAAGGGGGTGGGCCGGAAGGCCCGTCTCATTTATCTTTTTTTATGTAAGGGAGCTGGCGTACATTTAGACAGGCGGTGGATGAGCGAAGCTATGTAGAGGCCGGCGCCTGCATAACTTCTGTGGATCCACTGCCAGCACAGCGGTTATTAAGACCTGCTTCTAAAATGCCGGTCTTAATAAATGACCCCCACTGTTTTTAAAAAAGACCAGAAAAATGCATACTCACACAGGGTCAGTCACTGAGTAGGACCTTCCACATGACTCCTTAGCAAACTTCTATTTTGAGAGCTGTTATAGGAGTCGCCTCACATTAACGAGGCGGAGGATTTCACTGTCTATAGGACTCCATTTCTCTCTGAGAAGTAGTTCTATGGATTCCTGTCATAGGAGAACTACCACTTTCACGTCTCCATCTCCTCGACAGCACTGTTGCTAAGGGATCTCTCAACCAGACATGCAGTAGTAGCCAATCGGGGTCTGCCACATCGCTATTGATGTGTCATGGGAGCATTGGCTGCGAGGCTGGCTTGGGCTGTCAGGGGGGGGGGGGATCTTAGTTTCTATATAAAGTCTGAGGCTGATAACAAGGCCTAAGCAATATGTGCTGCCAGATGTGTCTTACAGGGGCACATAATGACCATCGAGGTTAGAGTCATGGTGGAAACATGTAGGGTCTGCAGAACAGGGCTTGTTGGTTTGTGTAGACCTCTCCTCTCTTGCTGGTAGAATTCAGGGTGAGATAGTAAGGACGGTGTGGATTATAGCAATCAACTGAGAACAGGATGGCAGTAAGGATGGGACAGACTAGTACGTCGCCAGTGGCACAGTAATAAGTGCAGCACTGTGCGAACACACTGAGGGACATTTACTAACATGTTTACGACATTGAGACCTAAAAATTTCACAAATTATGGTGCACGCTATAATTGCCCAATAAGTGGAAACTTTTCGCTTGCCTTGACAATTTTTAAAAATTGCAAGAAAAGTGAGTGGGGCTTGGTGGGAGAGGGCTTGTCCTCCTCAATATCAAATTTATTATCATTTACATAAAAACATACAGAATCCATGAAGACGTTGTCCTTGGCTGAATGTAAAGCAGTGGCGGTAGTGCTAAAAAAGAATTATTTCCATATTCTGCACGATTCTATGTTCTTAAGATTATGCAGATTTCTTGTCACGAGGGTGTCAAGAGCCACGTCTGACTCCGTTATACCCGGCCTTCCCATTTCCCTCCCTTTGCGTGACGCCGGTCATTACATTTCTACTTCCTACCTTAATGTGTAAAGTATAGAATTTGAGGCCATGTAGTGGTCACTGCAATTGCAACACGCCAGACCTGCATGGTATAGCGAAGCGAGGTCACGGTTATGGGCAATCGAGGGTTGCTCACTGTATTGGAGAACCCTGGGCAGGCATGCGGCAGTGAAGGAGAGGTAGACACAGTTCCTCTGGGGCACACTCGGTATGTAGGGACCAGGCCTGATGGTGGATGAGGTGCCCTGGATGTTACAGGTATTTTGAGTGCCTGGGGCAAGGTCCCTTTTGGATTCGTGTTGCCAGTGCCTGTAACGGTGGCACACTGATTTATAGTTGGAATAAGTGAGGTACATAGGTGGTATAGTGAACCAAACGTTGCTTTACTTAAACAGTCCAACTTTGTACATCAAGATGGTAATACAGTCCTTTAGATCACAAGCTTCACAAGCAGGCTTATTCCACAAGCTGGCAGGTATTGATTATGCAAGATACTCAGAGGGTAAATCCACAACACACTCAGAATCAGGTTGTACCTTTCCTCAGAAATAGCGTACACTGTTCTTTTAGAACTCCTGTCTGGTTTCTATCCCAAGGCCCGGATGCCTAAATGGTGGCTTAAATCCTTGGTAAATATATATCTTCCTCCCGTATTAATCCTTGCTTTGCTTTATAGTTCCTCTGCCTATTAGGTTACTTATCTTGGATGAAAATATCCTTACTTGGCTTGAGGATGACTGCAGGTTTCTCCCACGAGGTTCTGTCCTGCTACTGGGGTGACTTCTGAGCTAACTAAGGCTCTCTTGATCTTCTGGCAGGCTAGGGTTCTTCACTAGCCTCCTGGTCATAGCTAGCAGCCGGGGCTATCAAGCTGCATGTCAGGAGGAGGCCCTCAGCATATCTCTGGCTGATGCCTTCTCACTTCTATCTCCACAGACTCCGGACTCTGAACTCTCTCCTCCCTGTCTGGGCCTGAACATTTATACTAGGGGCTCCCTATCTCCCTCTAGTGTCTGGGATGTCTAACTACACCCTAACTAGGCCTGCTATTGCATCATACAGGGGAACATTGCATATAAAAACACATTAGTAAATACATTGAATGCATAATAAAATATAACATTTCTGTCCCTTGTGAGTAGAAGTAACACGCACACCAATTGACCCTTGTGTAGTGCCCACGCCTATCTAGTGGGACACTACACAATCACTTAACTTCTTAGCTTTGGCTTAGGCTACTTTGACACTTGCGTTTTTCTTTTCCGGCACTGAGTTCCGTCACAGGGGCTCTATACCGGAAAATAACTGATCAGGCATATCCCCATGCATTCTGAATGGAGAGTAATCCGTTCAGGATGCATCAGGATGTCTTCAGTTCCTGATCAGGCAAAAGAGAAAACCGTAGCATGCTACGGTTTTATCTCCGGCGGAAAAAACGGAAGACTTGCCTGAATGCCAGATCCGGCATTTTTTCCCATAGGAATGTATTAGTGGCGGATCCAGCATTCAAAATACCGGAATGCCGGATCAGTCCTTCCGGTCTGAGCAGACCTTTAAAAATGTGAAAAAAACTAATACCGGATCCATTTTGCCTGATGACACCGGAAAAACGGATCCGGTATTGCAATGCATTTTTCTATCTGAAAAATGCCTGATCAGTCAGAAAAATGACATGCGTTTGCATACAGTTTGCCTGATCAGGCAGGCAGTTCAGGCAACGGAACCGCCTGCCGGAATCTTCTGCCGCAAGTGTGAACGTAGCCTTAATTTGTTGTTTTATAATAAATCTGAAACTTCCGACATGATGAAAGGCAGATTACAAGTTTACATGATTTCCAGAAGCCGCTCTACAATTATGATATCACCTTACAGGAAACATTTGTAATGAAATGATGAGTTTACATTGTGCTGGTAAATTCTGTATCAGGTTTCTACAAAATGATGAACACAAAACAATTAGTCAGGCAATGAGTCTAAGCAGAAAAGCCTCCGGAGGCTGCAGCAAGCCGGTCAGGAATAGACTTCTCAGCACCTCCTCAGATCTCTATGGAATGTGCACCAGCCGGTAACAGCTAGAAGACATTTCTATCCTCAGATCTCTATGAAGTATGCACTAGCAGGTAACAGGTAGAAGACATTTTTATACTCAGATTTATATGGAAATTGCACCAGCAGGTAACAGAAAACATTTCTATCCTCAGTTCTCTATGGAATATGAACCAGCAGGTAACATCTAGAATACATTTATCTTCTCAGATCTCTATGGATAATGCACCAGCAGGTAAGAGCTGGAAGACATTTATCATCTTCTCAGATATATATGGAATATGCACCAGGGCCGAACACCTCGGGATGCTTGGGTGCTCTAACGAGCACCCGAGCACAATGGAAGTCAATGGGAGAACCTGAGCATTAAACCATGCACCCCCTGCTCTGAAGAGGGGAGGGGGTCTGGTTCATAGGAAAAGGTCAGAAATTTATGGAAAAACCACTGAAATGGTTCGGGAACAGCATGGGGAGGATGTCAGGATGCATCTTGGACTCCCAGGTCGCTGCTGGGAACGATGTTGTCCGAGTAGTACGCCACTTTTACAGACTGACAATAATATGCCCAAAACAGAAGATAAAATTGATTAAAAATTTTAGGAAACATTCTTTCCTGTATATTTACTTATATATAAAGTGCAAGTGCTGCCAAAAATGACAAGGAAGAGGCACTCCGACACAACCTGTCACATAAAGGAGGGCCTCATTCACATTGTGGTACAATTGTTCAGGTAGTTGGACTCCTACACTCAAAAAGCCTATGCACTAAGGGAAAGGGCTGCCAAAAATTACAAGACACCGACACTACAATACACCCTTTATTACACATAAAGGAGGGCATCATACACACTCTTTAAAAATTATGATTGATGGCCTGCTGGTGACCCTCAAAAACATTAGGAGCAAGAGCCTGCTGATCTGACCATCTAAAACATTATGAGCAAGGGCCTGCTGCTTAGCTGACCATCGAAAAAACTATGGTTGAGGGCCTGCAGGTGAGCTGACCCTGTAAAAGATTGTAGGTGAGGGCCTGCTGGTGAGCTGACCCTCTAAAACATTATATGCGAGGGCCTGCAGGTGAGCTGACCCTGTACAAGATTGTAGGTGATACCCTGCTGCCGAGCTGACCATTTTAAAAATTGTGTGGACGAGGGCCTGCTGCTGAGCTGACCATTTAAAATATTTTGTGGACGAGAGCTACAGCTCAGTCTGGTCCCTTATCCACTGCTACAGCTCAGCTGTTTGTCACCTAAGCAAATAAGTTTAAGCACGGCCTGTTACTGCTTCCCCACTGCAGTGCTACACTGCTTCCAGCTACTGACCGATGGCTGACTGGTGCTGCAAGATGATAATTCAGAGGTGGAAGTGGAGAAGGCGGAGGCGGCGGAGGAGAAGGGGGGGTTGCAGTCACTAACGTAGGTGGCGGCGGAAACCCTGATGGAAGTAAGGCCCGCAATCCTTGGCGTCGGTAGCACCTGTGCCATCCCAGGGTACGACACGCTCCAGGCCTCCACAGCGTTCACCCAGTATGCTGTCAGGGAAATGTAGCGTCCCTGGCCAAAAGCGATTGTAATGTCGCTGCCACCACCGCCTAATAAAAAATTACACTGAATGAATGTCACTGATATTTTGGATGCGCACACGTTATACAGGAGGTATTGTGCAAGTAATGTCGCTGCCACCACCGCCTAAATTTTTTTTTTAACTGAATGAATGTCACTGATATTTCGGATGCGCTAACGTTATACTGGAGATGTGGCACAGCTAATGTCGCTGTCTGCAGCGGACACTGTCTACAGAAAAAGTACACTGGATGTCACAGATATTTTTTGGATGCGCACACTTTGCACTGGAGATGTGGCACAGCTAATGTCGCTGTCTGCAGCGGCCTAACTATTGCACGCTATTTAGCGCAGGATGCGCTAAAAATAGATATTGCTGCCACACACAATAGTCCCTAAAGTGACTTTTGAGTCTGTAAAGTTTTATCAATTAAGCACAGGTTGTGCTAAATATATATATTGCTTCTGCCACACACAATAGTCTTTAAAAGGACTTTTGGGTCTCTGAAAAGTTTTTCTAATAAAAATATTCCTATATCACTCCCTACACTGTCTTTCTCTTCCTCAGCACAGCTCTCCCTGACTAAGGATGAGCCGAACACCCGTCATCGGTTCCTATATAGCACCGATGACGCGTTCCGGCCAGCCAATCACTGTAATGCCAGTAACCAACATGGCTACGGCATTACAATGAGGGCAGTACGTACTTGCACGTTTCTTGGCTGTGTAGCAGCGGGGCCGAATACCGCCAAGTGCCGAGCATTGAGATGCTTGAGCCGAACTGGTGTTCGGCTGAGCATGCTCGATCAACACTAGTTGGAAGAAATTTCTTTTCTCAGATCTCTATGGAATATGCGCCAGCAGGTAAAAGCTAGAAGACATTTCTATCCTTAGATTAACATCTGCAGATGAATATAATATCAATATGGCAAATGTGGTGCCAATATTCAAAAAGAGTCCAAAAACAGAGCCTGGAAACTATAGGCCGGTAAGTTTAACATCTGTTTTGGTTAAACAGTTTGAAGGTTTTCTGAGAGATGCTATGTTAGAGCATCTCAACGGAAATAAGCAAATAACGCCATATCAGCATGGCTTCATGAGGGATCGGTCATGCCAAACTAATTTAATCAGTTTCTATGAGGAGGTAAGTTCTAGACTTGACAGCAGCGAATCAATGGATGTCGTTTATCTGGACTTCTCCAAAGCATCTGACACTGTACCACATAAAAGGTTAGTATATAAAATGAGAATGCTCGGACTTGGAGAAAACGTCTGTATGTGGGTAAGTAACTGGCTGAGTGATAGAAAACAGAGGGTGGTTATTAGTGGTACACACTCAGATTGGGTCACTGTCACTAGTGGGGTACCTCAGGGGTCAGTATTGGGCCCTATTCTCTTCAATATATTTATTAATGATCTTGTAGAAGGCTTGCAGAGTAAAGTATCAATTTTCGCAGATGACACTAAACTGTGTAAAGTAATTAACACTGAAGAGGACAGTATACTGTATATATACTACAGAGGACAGTATACTGTATATATACTACAGAGGACAGTATACTGTATATATATACTACAGAGGACAGTATACTGTATATATACTACAGAGGACAGTATACTGTATATATACTACAGAGGACAGTATACTGTGTATATATATACTACAGAGGACAGTATACTGTATATATACTACAGAGGACAGTATACTGTATATATACTACAGAGGGCAGTGTACTGTATATACACTACAGAGGACAGTATACTGTATATACACTACAGGGGACAGTATACTGTATATATATACTACAGAGGACAATATACTGTATATATACTACAGAGGACAGTATACTGTATATATACTACAGAGGACAGTATACTGTATATATACTACAGAGGACAGTATACTGTATATACACTACAGAGGACAGTATACTGTATATATATACTACAGAGGACAGTATACTGTATATATACTACAGAGGAAAGTATACTGTATATATAATACAGAGGACAGTATACTGTATATATAATACAGAGGACAGTATACTGTATATATACTACAGAGGACAGTATACTGTATATATATATACTACAGAGGACAGTATACTGTATATATACTACAGAGGACAGTATACTACTACAGAGGGAACTGGATAGATTGGAGGCTTGGGCAGAGAAGTGGCAGATGAGGTTTAACATTGACAAATGTAAGGTTATGCACATGGGAAGGAATAATGCAAGTCCCCCGTACATGCTAAATGGTAAAACACTCGGTAAGGCCTCATGCACCCAACCGTTTTTTTTTGCGATCCGCAAAAACGGGTTCCGTTTTTCCGTGATCCGTGACCGTTTTTTTGTCCGTGGGTCTTCCTTGATTTTTGGAGGATCCACGGACATGAAAAAAAAGTCGTTTTGGTGTCCGCCTGGCCGTGCGGAGCCAAACGGATCCGTCCTGACTTACAATGCAAGTCAATGTGGACGGATCTATTTGACGTTGACACAATATGGTGCAATTGCAAAAGGATCCGTCCCCCATTGACTTTCAATGTAAAGTCAGGAGGTAATATACCATAGGATCGGAGTTTTCTCCAATCCGATGGTATATTTTAACTTGAAGCGTCCCCATCACCATGGGAACGCCTTTATGTTAGAGTATACCATCGGATTTGAGTTACATCGTGAAACTCAGATCCAACAGTATATTCTAACACAGAGGTGTTCCCATAGTGATGGGGACGCTTCTAGTTAGAATATACTACGAACTGTGTACATGACTGCCCCCTGCTGCCTGGCAGCACCCGATCTTTTACAGGGGGCTGTGATCAGCACAATAGACCCTTCAGCAGACCCCCCTCCCTCCCCAGTTTGAATATCATTGGTGGCCAGTGTGTGGCCCCCCGGCCCCCCCTCTATTGTAATATCATTGGTGGCCAGTGTGCGGCCTCCGTCGCCCCCCCCCTCCCTCCCTTTATTGTAATATCATTGGTGGCCAGTGTGCGGCCTCTGTCACCCCCCCCTCCCTCCCTTTATTGTAATATCATTGGTGGCCAGTGTGCGGCCTCCGTCGCCCCCCCCGCCCGATCATTGGTGGCAGCGGAGAGTTCCGATCGGAGTCCCAGTTTAATCGCTGGGGCTCCGATCGGTAACCATGGCAACCAGGACGCTACTGCAGGCCTGTTTGCCATGGTTACTTAGCAATATTACAATATTAGAAGCATCATCCTCACCTGCTGCGATGTCTGTGACCGGCCGGGAGCTCCTCCTACTGGTAAGTGACAGGTCTGTGCGGCGCATTGCTTAATGATCTGTCACTTACCAGTAGGAGGAGCTCCCGGCCGGTCACAGACAGCACAGCAGGTAAGTATGATGCTTCTAATATTGTAATATTGCTAAGTAACCATGGTAACCAGGCCTGCAGTAGCGTCCTGGTTGCCATGGTTACCGGTCGGAGCCCCAGCGATTAAACTGGGAGTCCGATCGGAACTCTCCGCTGCCACCAATAATCGGGGGGGAGAGGGGAGGCCGCACACTTGCCACCAATGATATTAATACAATAGAGGGGGGGGCCGGGGGGGGGGGCGCATACTGGCCACTAATGATATTACAATAGAGGGAGGGGGGGCGCACGCTGGCCACCAATGATATTACAATAAAGGGAGGGAGGGGGGGCCGGGGGAGGCCGCACACTGGCCACCAATGATATTACAATAGAGGGAGGGAGGGGGGGCCGGGGGGGCCTGGGGGGGCCGCACACTGGCGGCCACCAATGATATTCAAACTGGGGAGGGAGGGGGGTCTGCCCCCTGCTGCCTGGCAGCCCCTGATCTCTTATAGGGGGCTATAATATGCACAATTAACCCCTCAGGTGCAGCACCTGAGGGGTTAATTGTGCGGATCACAGCCCCCTGTAAGAGATCGGGTGCTGCCAGGCAGCAGGGGGCATTCATGTACACAGTTCGTAGTATATTCTAACTAGAAGCGTCCCCATCACTATGGGAACGCCTCTGTGTTAGAATATACTGTCAGATATGAGTTTTTACGAAGTGAAAACTCATCTCTGAAAAAGCTTTTATGCAGACGGATCTTCGGATCCGTCTGTATGAAAGTAACCTACGGCCACGGATCACGGACGCGGATGCCAATCTTGTGTGCATCCGTGTTCTTTCACAGACCCATTGACTTGAATGGGTCCTTGAACCGTTGTCCGTCAAAAAAATAGGACCGGTCATATTATTTTGACCGACAGGAAACACGGATCACGGATGCGGCTGCAAAACTGTGCATTTTCCGATTTTTCCACGGACCCATTGAAAGTCAATGGGTCCGCGAGAAAAAAAACCGGAAAACGGCACAACGGCCACGGATGCACACAACGGTCGTGTGCATGAGGCCTAACACTGACATGGAAAAGGATCTAGGAATTTTAATAAACAGCAAACTAAGCTGCAAAGACCAGTGTCAGGCAGCTGCTGCCAAGGCCAATAAGATAATTGTCTTTTTTCGGCCTTATGTTCTATGTACTATGTTACTAATATATAATATCACTGGAATTTTAATTCTACTTTATTCTGTTCTGTAAGAAAATAATAGTCTTATTAGAAAATGCCTCCATCTTACAGGGTAGAACCCAGAAATTTAGCTTGGGTGGGGGGGGGGTTCAAGAAGAATAAGGCTGGTTTCATACGAGCAAGTTCAACACAATGAACTTGAAGCGTGTGTCTTATGAAGCTCCCGTCCTGACCTCCATAGAACTGATAGGATCGCATAGCATTATATCGATTTATGATGCTATGTAACCCTTAGGCTGGTTTCACACGGGCGTTGCGGGAAAAGGTGCGTCTGCGTTGCGGGAACATGCACGATTTTTCCGCGCGAGTGCAAAACATTGTAATGTGCGTGAGAAAAATCGCCATGTTTGGTACCCAAACCCGAACTTCTTCACAGAAGTTCGGGTTTGGGATCGGGGTTCTGTAGATTGTATTATTTTCCCTTGTAACATGGTTATAAGGGAAAATAATAGCATTCTTAATACAGAATGCATAGTACAATAGCGCTGGAGGGGTTAAAATATATATATATATATTTAACTCACCTTAATCCACTTGCTCGCGCAGCCTGGCTTCTCTTCTTTGCTGTGTACAGGAAAAGGACCTGAGGTGATGTCACTCTGGTCATCACATGGTCAATCACATGATCTTTTACCATGGTGATGGATCATGTGATGGACCATGTGATGACCGAAATGACGTCACCACAGGTCCTTTTCCTGTACACAGCAAAGAAGAAGATTGTACTATGCATTCTGTATTCAGAATGCTATTATTTTCCCTTATAACCATGCTATAAGGGAAAATAATAAAGATCGGGTCCCCATCCCGATCGTCTCCTAGCAATCGTGCGCGAAAATCGCACCGCATCCGCACTTGCTTGCGGGTGCTTGCGATTTTCAAGCAGCCCCATTCACTTCTATGGGGCCTGCGTTGCGTGAAAAACGCACAAAATAGAGCATGCTGCGATTTTCACGCAACGCACAAGTGATGCGTGAAAATCACTGCTCATGTGAACAGCCCCATAGAAATGAATGGGCCCTGATTCAGTGCGGGTGCAATGCGTTCAACTCACGCATTGCACCCGCGCGGAAAACTCGCCCGTGTGAAAGGGGCCTTAGAGTTCTGGACTGTATTGGATAACATTGACAACATTATGTCAGTGTTATACAATACATTCCAGAACTCTAAGGGTTACATAGAATCATAAATCGATATAATTCTTTGCAACCCCATCAGTGCTGGGAGGTCAGGACAGGAGCTTTCGTAGACACATGCTGCGAGTTCAATGTGTTGAACTTGCTTGTGTGCAATTAGCCTAAAGGAGGAACTCACAGCACATTGTGCAACATTTTAGGCCACACCCATTATTACAAGCCCCTCCTACATATAACAGGCCACGCCCAACAAACACCAGGCAGCTGAAATGATATTGATAAGAATAACGGTAGGAGTCATCCTCATCCTACATAGACACACTGTACTTAGTACTCAGGGCCCAAACATAAAGCTACTGTACTCATGTAAGCCGTGTACCGGGGTGGGCTCCCCAGGATATAGCAAAGTCACGAACGAGGAAAGCAACTCCAACACCAGCTTTTGCCAAAACAGAATTTTATTATCACATGATAATAAACACAACCACAAATGCTGAGAACATAGAATAAATTTACATACACTCAGCCCAAAGGCCGAGACCCTTGTGTTGCACAGCACGGCGCGTTCTGATAGATGCCAGCGGAAATTTTGCAGTAATTTACCTACTGGCGGGCACAACTAAAACTGCCTTGCCATACCTATTATTACCCTGAAGAAAACATGAACAATTGTCTGGGTGCTTGGTACGGGCTGGCCTGCGGTGCAACACAAACATAGTTTACAATCTTACCATGCTCTATATTATTCCCCCTACCATAACCAGTCCGGTAGCACGTGCCTGATTGTTACTCCTGAGCAAAGCGCTGAACTGTATAGAGCTCGTGGGGGTGTTTATCAGCTCTCAAATATGCAATGTTAAAGCAATAAAAAGGGGGGATTTTAAACCTTTTGTAGCGGCGCTGTAAACAGGAGAGTACATACAAGGTAATATTATTAAAAGAAAGATGGATTTTTATTCTATGGTCAATGTGTTTCGAGGACGTACAGTCCTCCTCATCAAGACAATAATAGCGTATACAGAAGGGACCGGGCTCATTTTCACCTTAAGGACCAGGCCATTTTTTGCTAATCTGACCAGTGTCACTTTATGTGGTGATAACTTTAAAAAACTTTGACTTATCCAGGTCATTCTAAAACAGTTTTTTTGTCAAATATTGTACTTCATGACACTGGTAAAATGGAGTTAAAAAAAAATCTTTTTTATTTATATAAAAATACCAAATTTGCCCAAATTTTGGAAATATTTGCAAATTTCCAAGTTTCAATTTCTCTACTTCTATAATACATAGTAATACCTACAAACATAGTTATTACTTTACATTCCCCATATGTCTACTTCATGTTAGGATCATTTTGGGAATGAAATTTTATTTTTGGGGGACGTTACAAGGCTTAGAAGTTTAGAAGCAAATCTTGAAATTTTCTGAAATTTTCAATAACCAACTTTTTAAGGACCAGTTCAGGTCTGAAGTCACTTTGTGAGGCTTACATAATAGAAACCACCCAAACTGACCCCATTCTAGAAACTACACCCCTCAAGGTATTTAAAACTGATTTTACAAACGTTGTTAACCCTTTAGGTGTTCCACAAGAATTAATGGAAAATAGAGATACAATTTCAAAATTTCACTTTTTTGGCAGATTTTCCATTTTAATAATTTTTTTCCAGTTACAAGGGAAGGGTTAACAGCCAAACAAAACAGTTTCACTGCAAAATATACCTCAAGGATAGTTGCAATAATAAATCAATATCACGTAAAGCAACTACCTAAAACCTAACTTTTATTATAAATACTTTAATAACAAAACAAATCCCAAAATGACTCATATATAGAAACATAGAAACATAGAATGTGTCGGCAGATAAGAACCATTTGGCCCATCTAGTCTGCCCAATATATCTGAATCCTATTAATAGTCCCTGGCCCTATCTTATATGAAGGATAGCCTTATGCCTATCCCATGCATGCTTAAACCCCTTCACTGTATTTGCAGCTACCACTTCTGCAGGTAGGCTATTCCATGCATCCACTACTCTCTCAGTAAAGTAATACTTCCTTATATTACTTTTAAACCTTTGCCCCTCTAATTTAAAACTGTGTCCTCTTGTGGTAGTTTTTCTTCTTTTAAATATGCTCTCCTCCTTTACCGAGTTCATTCCCTTTATGTATTTAAAAGTTTCTATCATATCCCCTCTGTCTCTTCTTTCTTCCAAGCTATACATGTTAAGGTCCTTTAACCTTTCCTGGTAAGTTTTATCCTGCAATCCATGTACTAGTTTAGTAGCTCTTCTCTGAACTCTCTCTAGAGTATCTATATCCTTCTGGAGATATGGCCTCCAGTACTGCGCACAATACTCCAAGTGAGGTCTCACCAGTGTTCTGTACAGCGGCATAAGCACTTCACTCTTTCTACTGCATATACCTCTCCCTATACATCCAAGCATTCTGCTGGCATTTCGTGATGCCCTATTACATTGTCTTCACAACTTTAAGTCTTCTGAAATAATTACTCCTAAATCCCTTTTCTCAGATACTGAGGTCAGGACTGTGTCAAATATTCTATATTCTGCCCTTGGGTTTTTACGCCCCAGGTGCATTATCTTGCACTTATCCACATTAAATTTCAGTTGCCAGAGTTCTGACCATTCTTCTAGTTTTCCTAAATCCTTTTCCATTTGGCGTTTCCCTCCAGGAACATCAACCCTGTTACATATCTTTGTGTCATCAGCAAAAAGACAAACCTTACCATCGAGGCCTTTTGCAATATCACTTATGAAGATATTAAACAAAATTGGTCCCAGTACAGATCCCTGTGGAACCTCACTGGTAACATGACCTTGTTTTGAATGTTCTCCATTGACTACAACCCTCTGTTGTCTGTCACTCAGCCACTGCCTAATCCACTCAACAATATGGGAGTCCATGCTCAATGACTGCAGTTTATTGATAAGTCTTCTATGTGGGACAGTGTCAAAAGCCTTACTAAAATCTAGATATGCGATGTCTACTGCACCTCCACCGTCTATTATTTTAGTCACCCAGTCAAAAAAATCTATAAGATTTGTTTGACATGATCTCCCTGAAGTAAACCCATGTTTTTCATCTTGTAATCCATGGGATTTTAGATGTTCCACAATCCTATCCTTTAATAGGGTTTCCATTAATTTGCCTACTATTGATGTCAGACTCACTGGTCTATAGTTGCTCGATTCCTCCCTACTACCTTTTGTTACGGAGTAGTGTCAATCGAGGCTCACCTGAGTCTGAGGACACCCGAGCTGGAAGTATGGAGTCCAGTGGCAGAGGCCCACAGAAGCAGGAGGCAGGTAGCGCGGTCGATCAGTCCGGGTCGGCAGCAGAGATGGCAGCGAGGTAACAGCAGGAGAAGACGGAGGCGTGGTCGGTGGTAAGCAGTAAGTCAATGCAGGCGGCAATTCAGCGAGGTCAAAACGGTCTGGGTTGGCAACGATGGTAAATCAGCAATAGCGGTGGAGGAGCAGAGAGGAAGCTTGCTACAGGCTTGGAGGCACAATAACCAGCAAAGGGCTGTGTTCAAGGGCTGGGTTTTATAGGGAAGTAGCAGGTGCAAGAGATTGGAATAATCAGCAGGTCAAGGCAAGGACAAGAGAGGTAGTTAGAAGTTAGCTAGAGAACAGTCCAGGGAGAGACGGTAGCCTAGTGGGTAGAGCTACCGCCTGGGACATGACTGGCCACAGGTTCAAGTCCTGACAGTACTCCCCCCCTTCCAAGGTGACCTCCGGGCACCGCAGGGGAAGGCTTATCTGGGTGACTCAGATGGAACTCCCTGACAAGTCTGGGGGCATGAATGTTCTCCTCCGGTTCCCAGGAAATCAAGTATTGGATTTTGCCCCGGTGGAGTCTGGAGTCAAGGATCTTTGAGACAATGTACTCCTCTTCGCCTTGTACCCTTACTGGTGGTGGGGGGGGAGGATGGCGGCCAGGGAAGGTGTTCTCTACAAACGGCTTGAGAAGGGAGCAATGGAAGACTGGGTGCACCCTGATGGAATGTGGGAGGTCTAGCCGGAAGGTGACTTCATTAATCCGGCCAGAGATCCGGAAAGGCCCCAAGTATTTTTGGCCCAATTTCTGAGCAGGTACCTTCAGTCTTAGGTTTCTTGTGGAGAGCCACACTTGATCTCCTATCTGAAAGTCCGGAGCGGGTCTACGACGTTTGTCTGTCGCCCGCTTAAAGCGTCTCTGAGCCTCAAGGAGATTATTGGAAATGTTCTCTTGTGCCTCTTGTAAATTTGCCAGGCGTTCGGCCACAGCTGGAAGCGTGGAGGTAATGGGCAGGCGTGGGATGAAAGCTGGATGCAGGCCAGTGTTGGCGTAGAAAGGACTGTAATGGGTGGAACTGTGTTCCGCATTATTGTAGGAAAACTCGGCCGTAGGAAGGTGGTCCAACCAGTCATCCTGCAAATGAGTGATGAAACAACGTAGGTACTGCTCGAGGGTCTGGTTTGTTCTCTCTGTCTGCCCATTAGACTGGGGATGGAAAGCGGAGGACAGGTTTACCGTGATCCCAAGGGCCAGGCAGAAGTCTTTCCAGAATTTAGAGGTGAATTGCACTCCTCGGTCAGAGACCACATCATCTGGAACCCCGTGTAACCTAAAGATTTCACGGAATACTAGGTCAGCCGTTTGTTTGGCGGTGGGTAGGCCCTTGCAGGGGATGAAATGGGCCATCTTGGTAAGGCGGTCCACGACGACCAGGATGGTGTTCATCCCTTTTGAAGGGGGTAGGTCAACCACAAAGTCCATAGAAATTGAACCCCAAGGGCGGGAGGGGATGGGGAGTGGTCGCAGCAGCCCCACGGGTGAAGAGCGGGGAGTCTTGTTGCGGGCACAGACCGTGCATGAGGAGACAAACCTTTTAGTATCTTTCTTATACGTCGGCCACCAGAAGGAGCGGGACAGGAGTTCCTGGGTCTTTCTTGTACCTGGATGGCCAGCCAACTTGGTATCGTGGTTATATTTTAGTACATCGAGCCGTGCCATTTCTGGTATTTACAGTTGTCGACCCAGGTATACCCAGAAGCCACCCTTGAGGGTGAGGTTGACGTCTTCTGCTGGGTGGGTGAGGAAGGGGTCCTTTTCATAAGCCTTCTTGATTGACCCCAGGAGTTCCTTTGGGTAAGTAGCTCCTAAGACATTTTTCTCGGGTAGAATGCTGGCTTGGCCCTTGTTGTCCTGTGAAGGTTCAGAGAACATCCTGGAAAGGGCATCTGCTTTGCCATTCTTCGACCCAGGGCGATATGTGATAATGAAATTGAATCGAGAAAAAAAAAAACTCCATCTGGCTTGTCTGGCGGAAAGCCTCTTGGCAGAACGGATGAATTCGAGGTTTCGGTGGTCAGTGAACACAGTTATGGGATTGATGGCCCCCTCCAATAGATGTCTCCACTCCGAGAAGGCATCTTTGATTGCCAGTAACTCCTTATTCCCGATGTCATAGTTCCTCTCTGCGGGGGACATTTGGCGAGAGAAGAAGGCGCAAGGGTGTAAAAGCATCTTTTCTCCCGTACGTTGTGATAGGACAGCGCCTACTGCGGTGTCGGAAGCGTCCACTTCGATTGTGAATGGCAGTTCGGGATTAGGATGGATCAGAATTGGAGCAGACGTGAAGAGGGATTTAAGCTTGGTGAAGGCTTCCTGTGCTTCGGGTGTCCAGGAAAAGGGCACAGTCTTTTTGGTTAAGTGGGTAATTGGAGAAATGATTTTTGAGAAGTTCCGAATGAATTTTCGGTAAAAGTTGGCGAAGCCGACAAACCTCTGTATTTCTTTTTCGTTCTTAGGGGGAGGCCAATCTATTACAGCCTGAATTTTCCGAGGATCCATACTAAGCCCTTCCGGGGAGATGATGTAACCGAGAAACTGGGTGGTGGTCTGTTCGAACTTGCATTTCTCGAGCTTGATGTATAGGGACTGCTCGCGAAGTCTTTGTAACACCCTGCGGACATGTTCGCGATGTTGATCGAGATTTTCCGAGAAAATTAAAATATCGTCCAGGTATACCACTACGAACAGATCCAGCATGTCCCTAAGGACGTCATTAATGAAATGTTGGAAAGTGGCTGGGGCATTGCAAAGTCCGAAGGGCATAACTAAGTATTCAAAATGTCCATATCGTGTGCGAAAGGCGGTCTTCCATTCATCCCCGGGGCGAATGCGAACCAGATTATAGGCCCCTCGAAGATCGAGTTTCGTAAAGACTTTCGCCGCCCGGAGTCTCTCGAGAAGTTCCGAAATCAAGGGGAGAGGGTAACGGTTTTTTACCGTAACATCATTCAGCTTGCGATAGTCAATGCAAGGGCGTAGAGAGGAGTCTTTTTTCTCCACGAAGAAGAAGGGTGCTCCCGCGGGGGAGGTGGAGGGTCGAATGAAGCCCTTCTTTAGGTCCTCGTCCAAGTAGTCCTTCAGGGCCTTGAGTTCAGGCTCCGAGAGGGAGTAGATGCTGCCGAAGGGTATTTCAGCCCCAGGTAATAATTCAATTGGGCAGTCGTATGGTCGATGCGGGGGCAGCTTGTCTGCGTTTTTTTTTTCGCAGACATCCTGAAACTCACTATATTGTGGAGGCAACAGCTCCTTGACTGTTGGTTCCGAGATGATAGATACTTTGGGTGTTGGGGAAGCAGGTTCATGCAGACAGTTCGAAGAGCAGAACTCGGATGTGAACCGTAGACAGCGTGTTTCCCAGTCCACCGAAGGGTTGTGAGTGGCTAACCACGGGATGCCCAAGATCACCGGAAACTTGGGGGAGGAAATCAAAGAGAAGTGGATCGTCTCGTGGTGGTCGGTTTTAATGTGGAGCTGTAAATCTGTGGTCTGATGTGTAACGGGTCCCGAGGAGAGTGGGGACCCATCCACTGTTTCCAGATCGATGGGGGCTGTCTTGGTTACAAGCAGAATGTTGTTCTCGTGAGCAAAAGTTTGATCCATAAAATTGTCGCCAGCCCCGGAGTCGAGCATTGCAGAACAGAGAAGTTGTCGATCCCCGACGGTAATGACAATTGGAATGGTGAAGTGGGACCCGGTGGCTGCTAACTCAGTTGTCTCTGCCGTCACCGGTGGGATTGCGGCCTGCCGCTGCTCTCGCAGTTTAGTGACGGCAATGGTTCTGCGGGATTTGTTGGGGCATTTGATGGCAATGTGCCCTGGCTCCCCACAGTAGAGGCAGAGGCCTTCGGCCAGTCGTCGTTCTTTTTCTGCTACGGACAGAGTTTTGCGCACTGCGTCAACCATCATCGGCTCGATGGGAGGTTGGGCGACCTGCTGGGTAGTAGAGTAAGTGGGTCTGTCGCCTTGGAACCAGAGCCTTTCTTTCCTTCTCTCGGTGAGCCTCTGATCAATACGGACACACACCTGAATGAAGTCGTCCAAATCATCCGGGGCTTCAAGTCTGGCAAGTTCATCTTTGATCGCCTCCGATAGACCTCGCCGAAATTGGCTCCTTTGAGCAGCTGGGTTCCAGTTGGTGTCTGAGACCCAGCGGCGGAACTCGGCGGCGTACTCGGCGACAGAGCGTCTTCCCTGTCGAAGACTGTGTAGTCTTGCCTCAGCTGTCGCACAGCGATTGGGGTCATCAAAGACCTGGCTCATAGCTGTGATGAAAACATCCAGATCGCGCAGCAGACGGCTATTGGTTTCCACGTATGGAGACGCCCATGCCAGGGCCTCATCCGTCAGGAGGTTAACAATGAACAATACTTTCTTCTCGTCAGTGGAAAAGGGGGCCGGATGCATCCGGAAGTAGATACGGCACTGATTGAGAAAGCCCCGGTACTGGCGACGATCTCCATTGAATTTTGAGGGTAGTGGCATGCGGGTGTCTGCAGCCGCGCCGCGTATGTCCAGGAGTTGCCATTGGAGCTCAATGATCTCCCCCTGTTGACTCTGTACCAGGCCTTGGATTTGCGAAAATTTCTCCTGGTAGGTGGTGCCGAACTCTTGCAGCTCAGACACCTGCTTGCGCAGGGTGGCGACTGCGGACTCCATTTTTTTTTTGGGCTGGTTATTCTGTTACGGAGTAGTGTCAATCGAGGCTCACCTGAGTCTGAGGACACCCGAGCTGGAAGTATGGAGTCCAGTGGCAGAGGCCCACAGAAGCAGGAGGCAGGTAGCGCGGTCGATCAGTCCGGGTCGGCAGCAGAGATGGCAGCGAGGTAACAGCAGGAGAAGACGGAGGCGTGGTCGGTGGTAAGCAGTAAGTCAATGCAGGCGGCAATTCAGCGAGGTCAAAACGGTCCGGGTTGGCAACGATGGTAAATCAGCAATAGCGGTGGAGGAGCAGAGAGGAAGCTTGCTACAGGCTTGGAGGCACAATAACCAGCAAAGGGCTGTGTTCAAGGGCTGGGTTTTATAGGGAAGTAGCAGGTGCAAGAGATTGGAATAATCAGCAGGTCAAGGCAAGGACAAGAGAGGTAGTTAGAAGTTAGCTAGAGAACAGTCCAGGGAGAGATGGTAGCCTAGTGGGTAGAGCTACCGCCTGGGACATGACTGGCCACAGGTTCGAGTCCTGACACCTTTCTTGTGAATGGGCACGACATTTGCCAATTTCCAATCTTCCGGGACGACTCCTGTTACTAATGATTGGTTAAATAAATCTGTTAACGGTTTTGCCAGCTCACCACTAAGCTCTTTTAATAATTTTGGGTGTATCTCATCCGGCCCCTGTGACTTATTTGTCTTCACCTTAGACAGCAAACTTATAACATCTTCCTCTGTAAAGATACATGCATCAAACGATTTATTAGTCATCCTTTCTAGTGGAGGTCCTTCTCCTTTTTCTTTTGTAAAAACTGAACAGAAGTATTCATTAAGGCAGTCGGCTAGCCCTTTATTCTCTTCTACATACCTTCCGTCCTTTGTTTTTAATTTAGTTATTCCTTGTTTTAATTTCCTTTTTTCATTTATATATCTGAAGAATGTCTTATCCCCTTTTTTCATAGACTGAGCTAGTTTTTCTTCTGCCTGCGCTTTAGAAGTTCTTATAACTTGCTTGGCCTCTCTCTGCCTAATCTTGTAGATTTCCTTATCTTCATTGCTCTGGTTTTTTTTATAATTACAAAATTGTAGCTTTTTATTTTTAATGATTTGGGCCACTTCTGCTGAGTACCACAGTGGTCTCTTCCTTTTTTTGCTTTTACTGACAAGTCGAATGCAATTTTCTGTTGCCTTCAATAATGCACCTTTTAAGTAGTCCCATTTCTCCTGGACTCCATGTAATCCGTTCCAGTCTGATAAGGACTCATTTATGACTAATTTCATTTTTGAAAAGTCTGTTTTTCTAAAATCTAAAACTTTTGTTTTTGTGTGGTGGGACTCTTTCACAGTTCTTATATTAAACCACACTGACTGGTGATCACTAGATCCCAAGGTTTCGCCTACAATGACATCATATACCGAATCCCCATTTGTGAATACCAAATCCAAAACGGCCTCCCTCCGGGTTGGCTCCTCAACCACTTGTTGTAGAGATAACCCAAGTAGGGAATTTAGAATATCTGTACTCCTGGTAGAACTTGCTATTTTGGTTTTCCAGTTTATATCTGGAAGATTGAAATCTCCCATAATGATAACTTCTCCTTTCATTGTCATTTTAGCTATTTCTTCAACTAGTAGATCATCTAGTTCTTTAACTTGACCATGTGGTCTATATATCACACCTACATGAGTTACTACATGGTTAGCAAACTGCAACGTAACCCAAACTGACTCTATGTTGGCCTCACCAACTTGTATTAGGTTAGATTTAATGCTATCTTTCACATACAGGGCCACTCCTCCTCCTTTCTTGCCTTCTCTGTCTCTTCTGTATAAAGAGTACCCTGGTATGGTTATGTCCCAGTCATTTCTTTCATTAAACCATGTCTCCGTAACAGCCACTAAATCTACATTCTCAGATGCCATTATTGACCCAAGTTCATTGATTTTTTTACCTAAACTGCGAGCATTTGTAGACAGGACTCTGAGCTTATCATTTCTTAACCTCTGTGCTTCTGACCTGTTCTGGCATTGTTTCGGGGGGCAATTGGACTCTTTTATTTTCACTCTTTTGCCCCCCCTTCCTAGTTTAAATACTCTTTCGCAAATTCTTGGAGTTGTTCACTAAGTACATTTGTTCCTTTGAGAGAAAGATGCAAACCATCTTTTTTTGTACAGTTCCTTTCTATTCCAAGTAGAGCTATCATGAGAAACAAAGCCAAATCCTTGCTCTTGACACCATTTACCAAGCCATATGTTGAACTCCTTTATGCGCCTCTGCCTATCATTCTGAACATTATGCACAGGCAGAACTTCAGAAAATGAAATGGTGGATGCAAAATCCTGTACGTCATTACCAAGTGTGATAAAAGATTTTTTCACCTCTGACACTTCATTGCAAGCCAGGTCATTTGTCCCTAGATGGACAAGAACATCCACGTCCCCTTCCTGCTTTGCTTGCTTAACAATATTAATAATACGTCTTCTATCTCTTCTAGCAGTAGCCCCAGGGAGACATCTCACAAAACCATTTTCTTTAAGCTCCACACTTCTTATGATTGAATCACCCAGCAACAGCTGCTTCCTTTGAGACTTCACTTTATCTTTTTTGTTGCATACATTAGACATAGGAGTTGATGGTTTCTCACCCTCTGTGCTTGAGTCCATATCCATGTTGTCCTTACATTCTGAGAGTGCTGCAAATGAATTATGGAGAACCACCGACTGTGGGACATGTCTTCTATCCACCACTCTAAGACTTCCTGAACCTACAGTAACCCATCTGCCATTTCTGGGGGTCCTCTGTGGCAGTGGCATTGCAGCAGTCCTAGCTGGAGTTTGTTTAACAGATAATTTAAATATTTCAGATTTCAAAAATGCAATTTCCTGCTGCAGTAAGGAGAACTGTCTACAGATCTGACAGCATCCGAATCTCCAAAGAGTGGAACATGAAATAAATGCACAACAATTCCTGCACTGAACCAAGTCTGCCATTTTAAAGAGGAGAATAAAAATAAAAAAAATTGTAAGTTTAAATCAAACAAATCTTACCTTTTTTTTTTTTGTATTGTTTCCACCTTCCAGCCTACCTCCTGACTATCTCCTGCAATATCTCTTTACTGTACTTAATGTAGTACTTGAAGGTAGTACTTGCAGCTAATGAATTAGGCCAGCTAATGAGTCTGTCTCTATATATACACACACTGCTTCCCAAGCTTCTCCCCCAGCTACAAATATAACACCTTAGTGAGCTAGGCTCATTAGCAAACGCACAATAGCAAACACCTGACCGAATTCCTTACCTCTTCTCAAGCAATGGTCAGAAAAAACAACACAGATGAACCAGTTGCAGACTCCAAGCCAATCTCTTGCAGTATCTCTTCAATCTCTTCAGTCTCCTGCAATATCTCTTTACTGTACTTAATGTAGTACTTGAAGGTAGTAATTGCAGCTAATGAATTAGGCCAGCTAATGAGTCTGTCTCTATATATACACACACTGCTTCCCAAGCTCCTCCCCCAGCTACAAATGTAACACCTTAGTGAGCTAGGCTCATAAGAATACAACTGCAGAAGGAGCTAAAATAACCTGGACAGGCAGCCAGTGAGAGCCAAACAAAACTCAATATTTATTGCTCTGATTCTGTAGTTTACAGAAACACCCCATATGTGGTCGTAAACCACTGTACGGGCACACGGCAGGGCGCAGAAGGAAAGGAATGCCATACGGTTTTTGGAAGGCAGATTTTGCTGGACTGGTTTTTTGACACCATGTCCCATTTGAAGTCCCCCTGATGCACCCCTAGAGTAGAAACTCCAAAAAAGTGACCCCATTTTACAAACTACGGGTTAGGGTGGCAGTTTTGGTTTCAATTATTTTTCTGTAAACTACAGTTTTACACACTGATTTCATGAAACAAAAAAAAAATCATGTGTCTCCATAGTCTGAGAGGCATAGTTTTTTCAGTTTTTGAGCGATTATCTTAGGTAGGGTATGATTTTTGCAGGATTAGATGACGCTTGCTATTACACTTTTTGTGATGTAAGGTGACAAAAAATGGCTTTTTTTACACCGTTTTTATTTTTTTACGGTATTCACCTGAGGGGTTAGGTCATGTGATATTATAGAGCAAGTTATTACGGATGCGGCGATACCTTATATGTATACTTTTTTAATTTACTTAAGTTTTACACAATAACAGTTTTTTTAAAACCAAAAAAATTATGTTATAGTGTCTCCATATTCTGAGCCATAGTTTTTTAAATTTTTGGGCGATTGTCTTAGGTAGGGGCTCATTTTTTTGCGGGATGAGGTGATGGTTAGATTGGTACTATTTTGGTGGGCATTCAACTTTTTTAAAGCTTGCTGCATACGCCCGCACTGCGTATGCAGCAAGTACCGGTACGTTATGTGTCCTTAAGTACCAGGATATCATGCCGTTCTGGTACGTCATGTGTCCGGAACAGGTTAAACTGTATTTTGGCGCGCAGGCCGATGGTTGTGGGCGGCACGCTGATGTGAATGACATTGCAGGTAAAGTCAGGCAGCTCCGCCCCTGTGTACGTGACTAGAGTTGAGCGAACTCGAAATGTAAAGTTCGGGTTCGTACCGAACTTTAGGTTTTTCGGCACCCGGACACGAACATTTACGTAAAAGTTTGGGTTCGGTGTTCAGTGATTTTTATGGCGCTTTTTGAAAGGCTGCAAAGCCCCAAGAGGCCATCACAGCCATGCCTACTAATGGCATGGCTGTGATTGGCCAACTGCAGCATGTGACCCAGCCTCTATTTAAGCTGAAGTCACGTGTTTTGTGGGTGCAGTGCACAAATGTTTTAAGCCTGCCCTGAGCCAACTACTACTGAAAACGAACTTTTTTTCCTTCAGTTAGTCAATATCAATACATAATCGGCAGCCATTTTATGCAACGATAGGGCACCAGCACAGGATATCTGCATGTCTGCAAGCCTGCTTTGAGACACTGGGGTTAAAAAACCCCTATTTTTTTCATATAGTGCACATCTAGGATTATCGCTGCATAAGTGACTGTGAAATTTAGGCCAGAAATCCGGCTTTTTGCTTACTGGGGCATACTGGGGTGAAAAAAAACCATCTGTTTTTTATAGTGCACATCTAGGATTATAGGTGCATAAGTGAGTGTCACATTTAGGCCAGAAATACGGCTTTGGCATACTGGGGCATACTGGGTGAAACAAACCCCTCTGTTTCATATACTGCACATCTGGGATTAGAGGTGCATAAGTTACTGTGAAATTTAGGCCACAAATACCGCTGTCATATAGAGTTTTAAAAAAAAATAATTTAGTGCAATACCCTACATCAGGGTTTTTATTGGCGGTTAATTATTTTTAACAGACTTAACCACTTTTTACTTTGCTTGGTGAACGCTAACTATGAGGCAAATATCTAATAAGGGATGCGGTCATGGTGGTGGTGTTGGTGGAGCCTCTGGTGCAGGGAGAGGACGTGGCCGTTCTGCCACAGCTACACGTCCTACTGAACCTACTACCTCAGGTCCCAGTAGTATATATATAGGCGTCGCCGATGTGAATCGAATTGGCTGAATAAGGACCTGCCTACGGTGACACAAGAGGGGTAATGTACTCTGCCCCATGGGGCTATATTGGTGCATTTACTTATGCGATTTCCATCATTTATATATTTGGCGACTGAACACGCTATACATACGCCACACATGGTGATCAAATGCGATCATAGAATCTGCTAAAAAATATTGCGCATTAATACTGCAGCCAGATTTGGACTACCTACATCAGGATCGAGTCCACCATTTGGATTTATGGACATTTGCGCATCGTTATTCCTATGTGATATTGTAGTAGGGTCCAACAGGTGCATATTCTATATGCGTGTATGGTTTTACAGATTGTGTGTTTTTATGTGAATATTTTATGTGAATATTTTATGCGAATATTGCTGCGATTATTTTATGTGTAATAAATAGGTTTACTGATACCCTGCTAGATGTTTTCAGGTAATTGAGTGCCCTCCAACAATTCATTTACTTTGCATTTTCTCAATAGGATTTGGGTGAATCCGTGGAGTAAGCACCGGGTCCTTGGGGAGAAGGTGGGTGAGCCGCTAAATACAGTATACTTTAATTTGAAACAATTAATTTCCCTTAGATGTGGTCACTCTTTCTCACGCTCCCTCTCCGGCGTAGATCCCTGATTTGCCGATAACCGTGATCAACATGGTAGGCTCAGAAAAGAACATCGAAATTTGATAGAGAAGATATCCAAATGGATCGTGGACGTCACAGGGAGAAGTTATCTAGAGTCAACAAAGCGGCGTTTCCTAATCCAAAATACCGCAGTGACATTCCCTGTAATTTTTTATTAATCATTCAAATAACAGGGCATCTTAAGAGTCCTGTATTGTTATTTATCGTCACTACCTCCCCGAGTCGGGAGTGGGTAATTGCCGCGCGCCCCCTCCTTTCCTGCAATTCTTCTGCTTTAATAATTTGTCCCATATTTCCGCTCGATCACAATTAGGGTCCATTCACACGTCCGTTTTTTCTTTCCTGATCTGTTCCGTTTTATGCGGAACAGATCTGGACCAGTTCTGTACCCATTCATTTTCAATGGGTCCTGGAAAAAAATCGGACAGCACAATGTGTGCTGTCCGTTTCCGTTGTTTCGTTCCGCATGTCCGAAAAAATATAAAACTTGTCCTATTCTTTTTATGCAAAAATCGGATCCTGGTACAATACAAAGTCAATGGATCCGCAAAAAACGGAAGACATTCGTATGTCATTACATATGTCATCCGTTTTATGCAGATTCCGTTCCTGGAAATTAAATTTTTATTTTATAAACTTTTATTCACTTTTTTTTTTTCATTTTTTTTTTAAAGAAATCCAAACAACTTTATTTGCTTATTGAAATTTATACATGTTTCCGTTTTTTGCGGATCCGCAAAAAACGGATGACATACGGAAACATTTTCAGGAACAACGGATCCGCAAAAAACGGACCGAAATGTAGAAAAATACTGACGTGTGAATGTAGTCTTAAATTTCATCCATTGATCTCCCTTGGATGTGGTCTCTCATTCTCACGCTCCCTCTCCGGCGTGGAACCGTGATTAACATGGTAGGCTCAGAAAAGAACATAGAAAGTTGATAGAGAAGATATCCAAATGTATGGTGGACGTCACAGGGATGTGCGATCAGGCAGAAGTTATCTAGAGTCAACAAAGCGGCAGCAGGGCCTCTCCTGTCTAACGTTTCAAATCCTAAATACCCCAGTGACATTCCCTATAATTTTGTATTAATCATTCCAATAACAGGGCATCTTAAGAGTCCTGTATTGTTATTTATTGTCACTACCTCCCCGAGTCGGGAGTGGGTAATGGCCGCGCGCTCCCTCCTGTCCTTCGATTCTTTCGTTTTAATAGCTTCTCCAACATTTCCGCTCGATCACAATTAAATTTCATCCATTGATCTCCCTTGGATGTGGTCTCTCTTTCTCACGCTCCCTCTCCGGAGTGGAACCCTGATTCGCTGCTAACCGTGATCAACAAGGTAGGCGCAGAAAAGAACATCGAAAGTTGATAGTGAAGATATCCAATTGGATCGTGAACATCACGGGGACGTGCGACATGGTGGAGCAGTATGCTTGCACACGCCTACACGAACTGATGGTTCTGCCCCCTGCAACTTCTGGGTCTCCAAATTGGGCACATGGCCTGTGCTCGCCCTTTACCCCATGGAGGTGCTGGCCTGCCCTGCAGCCAGTGTATTGTCTGAATGTGTGTTTAGCACGACTGGAGGGGGATATCACGGGTTATATTTCCCAATGTTTTGGGGTGTACCCTAATTTAAAAAAATTTAAAAAAATAAAAATACATTTATAACCAAAAATCAGTGTAGGCTACCTCCTCCTCCTCATCCACCGCGGCTTCTACCTACACCGCCACATCCAACGCCTCCTCAACCTCCTACTCCATATGGACCTCATCCTCCTAGATCAAGATTATTATTTTTTATTTTTACAAATTTTGTTATTTAACCCCTTAGGGACCCATGACGTATCGGTATGGCATGGTTCCCGAGTCCTTAAGGACCCATGACGTACCGGTACGTCATGTGTTGTTCCGATCACCGCCGCCCGTTGAGCAGGCACCTCGGCTAAATGACGTGACCCCCCTGTGTCGGCGATCGCCGCAAACCGCAGGTCAATTCAGACCTGCGGTTTGTGGCTTTTCTAAGTTGCGGCGGCGGTGGTGCCATCAGGTCCCCATGGGGCTGTGGGGGGGACCCGATGGCATGGAAGGCAGCGGGATGTCTAAGGAAGGCATCGCGCTGCCTTCCGGTGACGAGCCTGTGAGATCCAGCCCCCTGGATCTTACAGGCCGGAAGCTGTATGAGTAAGACACACAGTATTACTCATACAGCCAATGCATTCCAATACAGAAGTATTGGACTGCATTGTAAAGGATTAGACCCCCAAAAGTTCAAGTCCCAAAGTGGGACATTAAATTAAGTGAAAAAAAAAGTTGATAAAAAAAGTTTTCCCCAAAAAAATTAAAAGTTTAAAGTAAAAATAAATCAAAACGTCATTTTGCCCAAATAAAGTAAAAAAATTTTGTAAAAAATAGGGGGGGGGGGGAGTATACATATTAGGTATCACCGCGTCCGGCTCTATAAAAATATCACATGACCTAACCCCTCAGATTAACACCGTAAAAATTTTAAATAAAAACTGTGCTTAATAAACCATTTTTTGTCACCTTACATCACAAAAAGTGTAATAGCAAGCGATCAAAAAGTCACACGCACCCCAAAATAGTGCCAATAAAACCGTCATCTGATCCCGCAAAAATTATACCCTGCCCAAGGTAATCGCCCAAAAACTGAAAAAATTATGGCTCTCAGACTATGGAAACACTAAAACATGATTTTTTTTGCTTCAAAAATGAAATCATTGTGTAAAACTTACATAAATAAAAAAAAAGTATACATTTTAGGTATCGCCGCGTCTGTATCAACCGGCTCTATAAAAATATCACATGATCTAACCCCTCAGATGAACACCGTAAAAAAATTAAAAATAAAAACTGTGCTAAAAAAACGATTTTTTGTCACCTTACATCACAAAATATGTAATAGCAAGCGATCAAAAAGTCACACGCACCCCAAAATATTGCCAATAAAACCGTCATCTCATCCCGCAAAACTCATACCCTACCCAAGGTAATCGCCCAAAAACTGAAAAAATTATGGCTCTCAGACAATGGAAACACTAAAACATGATTTTTTTTGTTTCAAAAAAGAAATCATTGTGTAAGACTTACATAAATAAAAAAAGTTTACATATTAGGTATCGCCGCATCAGTGACAACCTGTTCTATAAAAATATCACATGATCTAACCTGTCAGATGAATGTTGTAAATAACAAAAAATAAAAACTGTGCCAAAACAGCTATTTCTTGTTACCTTGCCTCACAAAAAGTGTAATATAGAGCAACCAAAAATCATATGTACGCTAAACTAGTACCAAAAATACTGCCACCCTATCCCGTAGATTCTATATTAGGGGCCCCTTTTTTGGAGTTTCTACTCTAGGGGTGCATCAGGGGGGCTTCAAATGGGACATGGTGTCAAAAAAAACTGTCCAGCAGAACCTGCCTTCCAAAAACCATATGGCATTCCTTTCCTTCTGCGCCCTGCCATGTACCCGTACAGCGGTTTATGACCACATATGGGGTGTTTCTGTAAACTACAGAATCAGGGCCATAAATATTGAGTTTGGTTTGGCTGTTAACCCTTGCTTTGTAACTGGAAAAAAATTATTAAAATGGAAAATCTGCCAAAAAAGTAAAATTTTTAAATTGTATCTCATAGTAACATAGTAACATAGTAACATAGTACATAAGGCCGAAAAAAGACATTTGTCCATCGAGTTCGGCCTGTTATCCTGCAAGTTGATCCAGAGGAAGGCAAAAAAAACCTGTGAGGTAGAAGCCAATTTTCATCACTTTAGGGGAATAAAAAATTCCTTCCCGACTCCAATCAGGCAATCAGAATAACTTCCTGGATCAACGACCCCTCTCTAGTAGCTATAGCCTGTAATATTATTACGCTCCAGAAATACATCCAGGCCCCTCTTGAATTCCTTTATTGTACTCCCCATCACCACCTCCTCAGGCAGAGAGTTCCATAGTCTCACTGCTCTTACCGTAAAGAATCCTCTTCTCTGATTGTGTACAAACCTTCTTTCCTCCAGACGCAGAGGATGTCCCCTCGTCACAGTCACAGTCCTGGGGATAAATAGATGATGGGATAGATCTCTGTACTGACCCCTGATATATTTATACATAGTAATTAGATCTCCCCTCAGTCGTCTTTTTTCTAACGTGAATAACCAGAATTTTGATAATCTTTCAGGGTACTGTAGTTGCCCCATTCCAGTTATTACTTTAGTTGCCCTCCTCTGGACCCTCTCCAGCTCTGCTATGTCTGCCTTGTTCACTGGAGCCCAGAACTGTACACAGTACTCCATGTGTGGTCTGACTAATGATTTGTAAAGTAGTAGGACTATGTTCTCATCACGGGCATCTATGCCCCTTCTGATGCAACCCATTATCTTATTGGCCTTGGCAGCAGCCACCTGACACTGGTATTTACTGCTTAGTTTGCTGTTTATTAAAATTCCTAGATCCTTTTCCATGTCAGTGTTACCGAGTGTTTTACCATTTAGTATGTACGGGTGACTTGCATTATTCCTTCCCATGTGCATAACTTTACATTTGTCAGTGTTAAAGAGAACCTGTCACCATGATTTTGCGCAAAGAGCTGGGGACATGGGCTGCTAGATGGCCACTAGCACATCTGCAGTACCCAGGTCCCATAGCTCTCCGCGCTTTTATTGTGTTAAAAAACAGTTTTGAGTGATATGCAAATTACCTGATATGAGTCCTGTAGCCGGAGATGAGTCAAGCGTCAAGGAGCCCAGCACCGCCCCGCGTCCTCCGATTCTCCTCCTTACCGGCTGACGTCACAGAGCTGGAGCGCCGAAATCTCGCGATGCGCGAGCTAGCGCATGCGCAGTGTCGGCATCATGTTCATTCCCTGTGCTGGCATCCGGCAAGGAGGAGAATCGGAGGACGCGGGGCGGTGCTGGGCTCCTTGACGCTTGACTCCTCTCCGGCTACAGGACTCATATCAGGTAATTTGCATATCACTCAAAACTGTTTTTTAACACAATAAAAGCGCGGAGAGCTATGGGACCTGGGTACTGCAGATGTGCTAGTGGCCATCTAGCAGCCCATGTCCCCAGCTCTATGCGCAAAATCATGGTGACAGGTTCTCTTTAAACCTCATCTGCCACTTATCTGCCCAAGCCTCCAATCTATCCAGATCCCTCTGTAGTAGTATACTGTCCTCTGTAGTATATGTACAGTATACTGTCCTCTGTAGTATATGTACAGTATACTGTCCTCTGTAGTATATATACAGTATACTGTCCTCTGTAGTATATATATATACAGTATACTGTCCTCTGTAGTATATATATACAGTATACTGTCCTCTGTAGTATATATACAGTATACTGTCCTCTGTAGTATATGTACAGTATACTGTCCTCTGTAGTGTGTATATACAGTATACTGTCCTCTTCAGTGTTAATTACTTTACACAGTTTAGTGTCATCTGCGAAAATTGATATTTTACTATGCAAGCCTTCTACAAGATCATTAATAAATACACTGCTCAAAAAAATAAAGGGAACACAAAAAAAACACATCCTAGATCTGAATTCATTAAATATTCTTCTGAAATACTTTGTTCTTTACATAGTTGAATGTGCTGACAACAAAATCACACAAAAATAAAAAAATGGAAATCAAATTTTTCAACCCATGGAGGTCTGGATTTGGAGTCACCCTCAAAATTAAAGTGGAAAAACACACTACAGGCTGATCCAACTTTGATGTAATGTCCTTAAAACAAGTCAAAATGAGGCTCAGTAGTGTGTGTGGCCTCCACGTGCCTGTATGACCTCCCTACAACGCCTGAGCATGCTCCTGATGAGGTGGCGGACGGTCTCCTGAGGGATCTCCTCCCAGACCTGGACTAAAGCATCTGCCAACTCCTGGACAGTCTGTGGTGCAACGTGACGTTGGTGGATAGAGCGAGACATGATGTCCCAGATGTGGTCAATTGGATTCAGGTCTGGAAAACGGGCAGGCCAGTCCATAGCATCAATGCCTTCATCTTGCAGGAACTGCTGACACACTCCAGCCACATGAGGTCTAGCATTGTCTTGCATTAGGAGGAACCCAGGGCCAACCGCACCAGCATATGGTCTCACAAGGGGTCTGAGGATCTCATCTCGGTACCTAATGGCAGTCAGGCTACCTCTGGCGAGCACATGGAGGGCTGTGCGGCCCTCCAAAGAAATGCCACCCCACACCATTACTGACCCAATGCCAAACCGGTCATGTTGGAGGATGTTGCAGGCAGCAGAACGTTCTCCACGGCATCTCAAGACTCTGTCACGTCTGTCACATGTGCTCAGTGTGAACCTGCTTTCATCTGTGAAGAGCACAGGGCGCCAGTGGCGATTTTGCCAATATTGGTGTTCTCTGGAAAATGCCAAACGTCCTGCACGGTGTTGGGCTGTAAGCACAACCCTCACCTGCGGACGTCGGGCCCTCATATCACCCTCATGGGGTCTGTTTCTGACCGTTTGAGCAGACACATGCACATTTGTGGCCTGCTGGAGGTCATTTTGCAGGGCTCTGGCAGTGCTCCTCCTGTTCCTCCTTGCACAAAGGCGGAGGTAGCGGTCCTGCTGCTGGGTTGTTGCCCTCCTACGGCCTCCTCCACGTCTCCTGATGTACTGGTAGCGCCTCCATGCTCTGGACACTACGCTGACAGACACAGCAAACCTTCCTGCCACAGCTCGCATTGATGTGCCATCCTGGATAAGCTGCACTACCTGAGCCACTTGTGTTGGTTGTAAACTCTGTCTCATGCTACCACTAGAGTGAAAGCACCGCCAGCATTCAAAAGTGACCAAAACATCAGCCAGGAAGCATAGGAACTGAGAAGTGGTCTGTGGTGACCACCTGCAGAACCACTCCTTTATTGGGGGTGTCTTGCTAATTGCCTATAATTTCCACCTGTTGTCTATCCCATTTGCACAACAGCATGTGAAATTGATTGTCGCTAAGTGTTGCTTCCTAAGTGGACAGTTTGAGTTCACAGAAGTGTAATTGACTTGGAGTTACATTGTGTTGTTTAAGTGTTCCCTTTATTTTTTTGAGCAGTGTATATTGAAGAGAATAGGGCCCAATACTGACCCCTGAGGTACCCCACTAGTGACAGTGTCCCAATCTGAGTGTGTACCTTTAATAGCCACCCTGTTTTCTATCACTCAGCCAGTTACTTACCCACATACAGACGTTTTCTCCCAGTCCGAGAATTCTCATAACCTTTTATGTGGTACAGTGTCAAATGCATTGGAGAAGTCCAGATACACGACATCCATTGATTCGCAGCTGTCAAGTCTAGAACTTACCTCCTCATAGAAACTGATTAAATTAGTTTGGCATGACTGATCCCTCACAAAGCCATGCTGATATGGCGTTATTTGCTTATTTCCGTTAAGATGCTCTAAGATAGCATCTCTCAGAAAACCTTCAAACAGTTTACCCACAACAGATGTTAAACTTACCGGCCTATAGTTTCCAGGCTCTGTTTTTGGACCCTTTTTGAATATTGGCACCACATTTGCCATGCGCCAATCCTGTGGGACATTCCCTGTCAGTATAGAGTCCGCAAAAATCAGAAATAAGGGTCTGGCTATGACATTACTTAATTCCCTTAGGATACGGGGGTGTATGCCATCCGGTCCTGGCGATTTTTCTATTTTGATCTTTTTAAGTCGCTGTTGTACTTCTTCCTGGGTCAGACAGGGCACTTTTAATGGGGAATTTATTTCAACATTCAGCATTTCATCTGACAGTTTATTTTCCTCAGTGAATACACTGGAGAAAAAAATATTTAACAGCTTTGTTTTCTCCTTGTCGCTCTCTGCGACTCCCCCCTCTTTACTCTTTAAAGGGCCCACACCTTCAGATTTATACTTTTTAACATTTATATAATTGAAGAACATTTTAGGGTTAGTTTTACTCTCTTTGGCAATTAATCTTTCGGTCTCTAGTTTGGCCGCTTTTATTTGTTTTTTACATGTTCTGTTTTTTTCCTTATAGTTTTTCAGTGCTTCCGTGCCACCCTCCTGTTTTAGTGTTTTATATGCTTTCTTTTTGTCATTTATTGCTTTCTTTACAGTTCTGTTTATCCACATTGGTTTATTTTTGTTCCTTAACCTTTAATTCCCATACGGTATGTACCTCTCACAATGAGATTTTAGGATGTTTTTAAAGATATCCCATTTTGTGGCTGTATTTTTATTTTTGAGGACTTTGTCCCAGTTAGTTAGGCCTATGGCCTCTCTTAGTTGGCTAAATTTAGCTTTTTTGAAGTTTGGTATTTTTGTTCCTCCCTGTAGAAACGCTCTTTTGAATGATAATTGGAAGGTTATTACTTTATGATCACTATTTCCCAGGTGTCCCCCAACCTGCACGTCTGTTGTTCTGTCAGGTCTATTGGTTAATACTAAGTCCAGTATGGCCGTCCCTCTAGTCGGGTCGTGAACCAGTTGGGAGAGATAATTGTCTTTGGTTATTGCCAATAATCTGTTTCCTTTGAGATATACAAGTTTCAGTTTCCCAGTCTATATCTGGGTAGTTGAAGTCCCCCATAATAAGCACCTCATTATGATTTGCCGCCTTGTCTATCTCGTTTAGTAGTAGATTTTTTGTGGACTCTGGTATATTAAGTGGTTTATAGTAAACTCCTATTAGTAATTTATTGTTGTTTTTAGCTCCATGTATCTCTACCCACAGTGACTCCACATGTTCATGTCCCTCACTTATATCTTCACGGAGTGTGGGCTTTAGACAGGACTTTACATAAAGGCAAACCCCTCCCCCTCTCCGGTTTTGACGATCCTTTCTAAACAGACTGTAACCTTTTACATTAACCGCTAGCTATCATAGCTATCATCCAGCCATGTCTCAGTTATTCCCACTATGTCATAGCTATCATCCAGCCATGTCTCAGTTATTCCCACAGTCATAGCTATCATCCAGCCATGTCTCAGTTATTCCCACTATGTCATAGTCCTCCTCACACATCACTAATTCCAGTTCACCAGTTTTATTAGTCAGGCTTCTGGCATTAGTATACATACATTTGAGAGGGTTATGTATATTTTTTACCCTACACCTTTCCTTCTGAACTGTTCTAGTCCCTCCTTCCATTCCTCCCCCAGTTCCACTACCTTGCCCCCGGTCTCTATCTGCACTATCTTCCCCTCCTATAGTGTAATTTCCCTCCCCCAGTCCCTAGTTTAAACACTCCTCCAACCTTCTAGCCATCTTCTTCCCCAACACAGCTGCCCCTTTCCCATTGAGGTGCAGCCCGTCCCTATGATAGAGCCTGTAGCCGACAGAGAAGTCGGCCCAGTTCTCCAGGAACCCAAACCCCTCCATCCTACACCAGTTCTTGAGCCACTTGTTAATTTCCCTAATCTCCCGCTGCCTTTCTTGTGTGGCCCGTGGTACAGGTAGTATTTCGGAAAATACTACCTTTGAGGTCCTTGCCCTAAGCTTTTGACCTAAATCCCTGAAATCATTTTTAAGGACTCTCCACCTACCCCTAACTTTGTCATTGGTTCCGATATGGACCATGACCGCTGGATCTTCTCCAGCCCCTCCCAGTAATCTGTCAACCCGATCCGCGATGTGTCAAACTCTAGCGCCAGGAAGACAGCACACTGTTCGGCAATCACGGTCTTTGTGACAGATTTCCCTATCTGTTCCCCTAATAATTGAGTCTCCCACTACCAGCACCTGTCTGGCCTGCCCTGCTCTCCTGGTCCCCTGCTTACCGGAGCTGACATTCCCCTGACTGGCAGAGGATGTGTCCGGCTGCGGCAGTGCCGTCCCTGGACTGATATGCCCCTCATCTGCTAAATGTGCAAACTTGTTGGGGTGTGTCAGATCAAGGCTAGCCTCCCTGGCACTCTTCCCTCTACCCCGCTTTCTAAATGTTACCCAGCTAGCTACCTCACTTTCCTCAGCCTCCTCTCTGTCACCCTCCCCCTCATCTACCCCAAAGAGTGTTTGCTCGGTGAGAAGCAAACTCTTTTGCAAATTGTCAATGCCTCTCAGTGTTGCAACTTGCCCATTTAGAGACTCGATTAGCGATTCCAAACTGGTAATTTGCTCACATCTTGAACAAAGAAATACACCCTCGAACGGCTGTTCCAGGACTGCATACATCATGCAAGATGTGCACTGGACGGCGCTGTCAATTGTGCAACTCATACTGAATGGGGATTACACCACAAAAGCGAAAAATACTATATAATGTAGTACTAAGAAACTGGCTAATTGCAGTCCCCCACTGAAGTCTCTGAATCTAAATTCACTTAATCTTAAGTCACACACTTACGCAACCACACTTAATCAACCACGCGTCGCGGTCAAACTCGATTTATATATCTCCTTATATAAATATAATTCTTTTCCATTAATTCTTGTGGAACACCTAAAGGGTTAACAAAGTTTGTAAAATCAGTTTTGAATACCTTGAGGGGTGTAGTTTATATAATGGGGTCATTTTTGGGTGGTTTCTATTATGTAAGCCTCGCAAAGTGACTTCAGACCTGAACTGGTCACTAAAAATTGGGTTTTTGAAAATTTCTGAAAAATTTCAAGATTTGCTTCTAAACTTCTAAGCCTTGTAACATCCCCAAAAAAAAAAATATCATTCCCAAAATGATCCAAACATGAAGTAGACATATGGGTAATGTAAAGTAATAACTATTTTTGGAGGTATTACTATGTATTATAGAAGTAGAGAAATTGAAACTTGGAAATTTGCTATTTTGTTTACAAATTTTGGGCAAATGTTTATTTTTTTTAAATAAAAATAAATTTTTTGGACTTCATTTTACCAGTGTCATGAAGTGCAATATGTGACGAAAAAACAATCTCAGAATGGCCTGGATAAGTCAAAGCGTTTTAAAGTTATCAGCACTTAAAATGACACTGGTCAGATTTGCAAAAAATGGCCAAGTCCTTAAAGGGCTTCTGTCACCCCACTAAAGTCTTTTTTTTTTGGCTACTTAAATTCCTTATACTGCGATATATCAATCTATAATGCTCTTACTCATTTTCGTTCAGTATTTTAATAAAAAAACCGCACTTTTATAATATGTAAATTACCTCTCTACCAGCAAGTAGGGCGGTTACTTGCGGGTAGCAGCCGCATCCTCCTCTCATAAAGACGCCCCCTCCTCATGTTGATTGACAGGGCCAGCGAACGCGCTCGTCCTCTGACTGGCCCTGTCTGCAATTCAAATCCCACGCCTGTCTTCATTCGGCGCAGGTGCTCTGAGAGAAGGAGGCTCGCCTCCTCAGCTCTCCCTGAATGCGCCTGCGCCGATGACATCACCGAAAGAGAAGACGTCATCGGCGCAGGCGCACTGAGGAGGCGAGTGTCCTTCTCTCAGAGCGTCTGCGCCGAATTAAAACAGGCGCGGGATTTGAATTGCAGACAGGGCCAGTCAGAGGACGAGCGCGTTCGCTGGCCGTGTCAATCAACATGAGGAGGGGGCGTCTTTATGAGAGGAGGATGCGGCTGCTACCAGAAAGTAGCCGCCCTACTTGCTGGTAGAGAGATAATTTACATATTATAAAAGTCAGTTTTTTTATTAAACTACTGAACGAAAATGAGTAAGAGCATTATAGAATGATATATCGCAGTATAAGGAATTTAAGTAGCCAAAAAAATATATATGACTTTAGTGGGGTGACAGAAGCCCTTTAAGGTGAAATAGGGCTGAGTCCTTAAGGGGTTAAAGTCATTTCCCTATCCACTTTTGTTTGCAGAGCACTTGCCATGCTCTTAACAACATTTTGCTGCCATTTGTAGCCCTCTAGCCCTTTCCATGACTTTTTTAGAGCCATTTTAGTGCTCCAAAGTTCAGGTCCCCATTGACTTCAATAGGGTTCAGGTTCGGGGTCAAGTTCGGGTCCCCAACTTGAACTTTTTTGTGAAGTTCGGCCGAACCCGTCGAACCCGAACATCCAGGTGTCCGCTCAACTCTATTTCCTAGCACTCTTTACTATTAGTGGTAGGACTCTACTCTTCTGCCCTTTCTGTAACATTATACACACACACGGACCAGACGGTGAGAAATCGGTGTGGTCACAGAGGGTGGAGTACAGCAGAATCCCCACCTTTCATCTGTGGGGATGGGAACAACCTGATCGGGTGTGAGATTCGAGCAAGGTCCTACCTATACATGTTCTCTGGTAAGAAGTGGGTACCTTTTTGTATGTTGGTTTACCCTTCACAAACCCTTTACAAACACACTTTCATGGTAGGAAATTGTTGGTGGTACTGGCCCATTAAGTGGTGGTGTCTATGAATAGAATTGTGGGCCTTTTAAATTTTAAAGGTATAACATTAAAGGTTACATTTTACTACTGCCCGTTTTATTGTTCCAGCCTCTATATAATCTGGAGTCATGTAGCGCTGCACATCACTCTGCTCTTTACTAGTGTAGGGATAGGATGCTGCTGCTGTGAGGGAGAGAATAGAAAAGAATCTGTTATCAGAAGTGCTTGTTAACTCTGCGATCTACAGCGATTTTGTTTTGTGGGTGCAGTGCACAATTTTTTTTACCCTGCCCCTGAGCCCAGTGACACAGAAAAATAACTTTTATCCGTCTGTTAGTTAGGTGGGTGTCGGCGGCCATTTTGTGCAAGTTCAATGCACCAGCACTTCATATGTGCATTTGTGACAGTCAAATACAAGCTTTAAATACTGTAGTTATATTCAGGGTTTAAAAAAAATCACCCATTTTTTGCAAGATAATACATTTTGGGTCCTTTGCTGAATTTGTGACAGTCAAATACAAGCTCTAAATACTGCAGTTATATTCTGGGTTAAAAAAAACACCCATTTTTTGCAAGACCCTACATTTGGGGCCTTTGCTGCATTTGTTACAGTCAAATACAAGCTCTAATTCCCTTACGTCCTCAACAGCAGCACAGATGGGGTTAACTGCCCCTGTGGACTGGTAGGACCGGCGGAATTTTAATGAGCCCAAGAACCAATAAACGATCTTCAGCTCCCTGAAAGGGAGGAGATCACCCCCCAGCCCACCGTGTTTTTTTCTGTCCTCTGGACAGGTGGACTGGCGTGTCGCTCCCTCTCTGGGAGCTGAAGATTGCTTAGGGGTTCTTTTCCCCTCCTTAAGCTTAGCTCGCTTTCTATGGATCTCAGTGCCTTTATTTTAGGCCTGATCATGGCGATTTCGGTCTGGGGTACCGTCGGGGAGGGGGGCGTCCCCTCCCCTCTTCTCTCATCATCTGTAGACGGTGCTCCGTCCCTCCGTTACCGCATGTGTGCGGCGCTATGGGCGCCGCCATTTTCCGGAAGTGACGCGCCCTAGGTGCGCTATGTCACTTCCGGTTTTCCGAAGCGTTGCGGTGATGTATAAAACTTACCTTTCTTTTAAACTGGCTCCATAGAAGGACATTATGGACTTAGGATTAGTCTAGGTAGACAATTTTCGTATAGGTAGAGCCAGTATAGGCTCTGGTTTTTCTACAAGAAAAAAAAAAAAAAAAGGGAGTGGTGCTGATCTAGTTTCAGGAACCCGCCCATTGGGCGGGGCTTTCTCCTTTTAAGCGCCCAGAGCCCATCAGTCAGTGCTCTGGTTGTGTTGCTTTCACAAGTTAGCTCCAGAGCTCTCCTGTGCTTTGTGATATTCCTGCAGTATTGCTTTGCTTGGGTTTTGTACTTCCTCTTCTTTCAGCTCTATTTCTTCTAGTGCTGGTGGGCCCCCTTAAGGTCTGGTTTTCTCCACCTCCTGATATTGTAGGTGTTATGACCTGTTTTGTTTCTTCCATTACAGACTATGGCTTCCCCTAAGGAGCAGGATCAGCGGAAGGCTGGGGCCAAGAGGAAGCATTTGGCATGTTACGAATGTAACACACCCCTAGATGACAGCTGTCCTTACTCCAGATGTGAGAGTTGTCGCAAGGCATCCACGGAACCCACGATGCAGGAGATGTTCCAATGGACCAAGACATACGTGGATGATTCCATCAAGGGAGTAGTTCAGCTGCTTAATGAGAGGCTACCAGGTCCCTCTCAGACTCCCATGGAGGTGGTCGCACCGGTCGAAAGACCCACCCCCTGTTCAGTGGGGTCTTCTTCTTCTGAGGAAGAAGAATCTACTTCTTGCTTTTTCCCTCCAGAAAAGACGCAGAAGTTACTCAAGTCCATCAGGTCGGGGGACCAGGATGTTGACATGGGGGAGTCCTCCGATCCCGCCGGTCGGACACAGCGTGTCTTTAGAGCGGATGAGACCCTCCTCTCTGTGATGCGCACAGAGTGGAAAAAGCCTGAGAAGGGTCCAGTGCTTACCAGAAAATTCAGACTCATGTACCCGATGGCCAAACCCTTGGTGGAATCGTGGGGTTCCGTTCCCAAGGTGGACATGGCTATAGCCAAGTTGTCCCGGCGCACTCTAGTCCCTGCAGACGATGGGTCTAGCCTGCAGGACCCTCTAGACCGGAGGGCAGAGTGCACCCTTAGGAGGGGTTACGCGGCGGCCGCTGCCTCCGCCTCTACTTCCATTGCGGCCACTGAGGTAGCCACCTATCTACGCTCTAGGCTTAATCAAATCCAGACGGATGTGGACCAGAGCGTATCAAGAGACGACATCCTGGCAGCCTTCAAGTCAGCCAACCTGGCTATGGACTTTTTAGTTGATTCCTCCCAGATGCAGCTGAAGCTGGCCGCCAAAACTATGGTCCTAGTTTCAGCTGCCCGCAGACCACTCTGGCTGAAACCGTGGATCGCGGATAACGCATCCAAGTTTAACCTTTGTGGGCTCCCCTTTGAACCAGATAGGTTATTCGGGTCCGAATTGGACAAAATAATGGAGGGGCTCTCCGATAAAAAAGGGAAGAGCCTCCCCCAGCAGCCCTTTCTGGGACGCCCCAGACAGGAAAAGAAGGGCGGAGGTCGTACTGGGCAGCAGTCTAGGCGCAGAGATTGGGGGGGGCCGTCTCGTAAATATCCGAGACGCCCCCGCAAACCCACCAGGGAGGCAAAACCCTCCTAACTATGGGCCTCCTCGAGGCTCTTGGATAAGCCCTGCTGCCCCTGCAGTGTCTCCTCTAGATTTTCCCGTACCCCTCCCCCAGATTCCCGTGGGGGGCCGTCTTACCCATTTCAAAGACTCTTGGAGCCGGTTGTTTGCAGACCCCTGGGTCCAGGACATAGTTTACGCCGGGTACCAGGTAGATCTTATCTCTCTCCCCCCAGAGAGATTCATCGCCACACGAAACTTCGGGTCTGCCAAACAGGTGGTCCTAGAATCTTACATTCAGGACTATATTTCCAAGGGAGCCCTAGAGGAGGTACCGGCAGGGGAGAGGGGCCTAGGGATTTATTCACCAGTGTTCCTGGTTCCCAAGAAGACAGGAGATCTCCGGATGATCATCGATTTGAGATTCCTCAATCGATTTATAAGGAAAACAAGGTTTCGCATGGAAACCATAAGGTCAGTCAGCCATATCATCAATCCTGGGGACGTCATGGCTACTCTGGACCTCAAGGATGCATACCTTCACATTCCGATCCATTCCGCTTCCCGGAAACTCCTCAGGATCGCGGTCCAGATTTCAGGGGTTTGCAGGCACTTTCAGTTCGCCGTGCTTCCCTTCGGAATCTCTTCTGCCCCCCTTATCTTCACCAAGGTGGTGGTTTCGGTGGTGGCAGCTTTGAGACTCCAAGGACTGACTATTATTCCTTATCTGGACGATTGGCTTTTCATAGCCTCTTCAGGTCGCAATCTCTTTTCTCTTCCGCCTAGGCTGGATTATCAACTGGCAGAAGTCGAATGTGAGCCCATCGACTTCAATCCATTACTTAGGATTCGTGGTCGACTCTGTGGAGATGTCCCTCCGGTTGACTCCAGAAAGGAGAGCGCGGATTCAGGACCTGGCAAAGGTCCTTTATGTCCCTCGTCGAGTCTCTATCCGGACTCTCATGAAGATGCTGGGGCTCATGTCAGCGGCTGCGGATGCGGTCCCTTGGGCCCTATGGCACCTCCGTCCTCTTCAGTCGGAGGTCTTACACCTATGGAACGGCAGCCCTGCGGGGCTGGATTCCCTGTGCTCCCTGTCCGGTCAAACCCGGAATTCCCTCAGATGGTGGTTTCAGCTACCAGCAGGGAAGTCTATGACCCAACCAGCTTGGGTCATATTGACTATAGATGCGTCCCTTGTAGGCTGGGGCGCTCACCTGGACGGATCCCCAATTCAGGGATCTTGGTCTCCTCTAGAGCGGCATCTTTCCTCCAATCTTCGCGAGATGCGAGCTATCCGGCTAGCCCTCCTTCACTTTGCGCCTCAGATCCGGGGCAAAGCAGTGAAAGTCCAGTCAGACAATATGACTGCAGTTCTCTATATAAACAAACAGAGAGGCACAAGATCATTGCCCCTTCTGTCAGAGATCGGGGTAATTCTTCGGTGGGCAGAGCTGAACCTTTCCCATCTATCTGCCTTTCATATTCGAGGCTCCCTCAATATGATAGCGGACCGCTTAAGTCGAGGATTACCGACCATGGAGTGGTCTCTGCATCCGGAGATCTTCAGGCAGCTAGTTCACAGATGGGGTATGCCAGAAGTGGATCTCATGGCAACCAGGTTCAACGCCAAGGTGATGAGGTTCTGTTCCCTCTACAGGGAAGACAACCCCCTGGCGATAGATGCTCTGTCAATACCGTGGAGGTTCAGGCTGGCTTACATCTTCCCTCCCTTTTCCATGATACCGAGGGTATTGATGAAAATCCGTCAGGATCAGGCCTCGTAATAGCCATCTTACCGTTTTGGCCCAGAAGATCCTGGTTTACCCAGCTCATTCAGATGAGTCGGGGACAATACTGGAGACTTCCCCCGGAGCAGACCCTGGTGTCGTGGGACACTCTCCTCTGCCTAGATCTGCACAGGTTCAACCTGACAGCCTGGAGGTTGATCAGTCCCTTCCCAACATAGAAGGGCTTTCCGAGTCGGTCCTAAGAACTTTGTCGCATTCCCGAGCAGAGTCTACAAAGAAGGCCTACTCCAGGATCATGAGAATCTTCGAGGCATGGTGTGATTCCAGACAGGTAGCGTCTGCAGATCCGCCACTTCCTGCGATACTTCAATTTCTTCAGGATGGATTAGATAGAGGCCTATCTCCAGCTACCTTGAAGGTACAGGTTTATGCCATCTCGGCCTGTCGCAACAGGCCACATTCTCGGGACCCACTCATCAAACGCTTCCTGAAGGGAGCTGAAAGACTAAAGCCTACTATACTGAAACCTATCCCCCAGTGGGATCTTTCAGTAGTGCTCAGGGGGCTAGCATCTCCCCCTTCGAGCCCTTGGAGGAGGTAAATTTTAAATTTTTGACTTTAAAGATGGTCTTTCTTCTGGCTATAGCTTCAGCCAAAAGAGTTTCTGAATTGCAGGCTTTCTCCGCAATTCACCCGTACATTATTTTTCTACAGGATAGAGTACTCCTGAAGTTTTTACCTTACTTCAGGCCTAAGGTGCCTACTTTCCAGAACATCAATCAGGTAATATCTTTACCAGTTTTGTTTACAGCCTCCTCCTCTGATACTCCAGCTAGAGACCCGCTGGATATTTCTAGATGCCTCCAGATCTATGTGGATAGATCTAGTGAGTTCAGGATAGATGAGAATCTTCTTATCCTGTTTGCCGGTAAGTCTAAAGGCCGTAAAGCGTCTAAAGCCACCATTAGTCGCTGGATCAAGGAGGCCATTATGGAAGCTTTTGTCTCCCAATCCTTAGATCCTCCTGAGTTTGTGAGAGCCCATTCTACTAGGGCGGTCTCCGCCTCGGTTGCGGAGAGAAGACTCCTCCCCTTAGAGTTGATCTGTAAGGCGGCCTCCTGGAGCTCTGAGTCAACCTTCATCTCCCATTATAGGATAGATGCTAGGATGGCAGAGTTTTCGGCTTTTGGGCAGACTGTTCTTAGTTCTGCCAGGCATGAGGACCCTCCCTAGGGGATTCTTCTTGCTATCTCCCCATCTGTGCTGCTGTTGAGGACGTAAGGGAATCGTTAATTTCTAACGATAATTTGTTTTCCCTTAGTCCTAACAGCAGCACACAAATATCCCACCCTAAATACATTATGCTTGTTAAAAACACGGTGGGCTGGGGGGTGATCTCCTCCCTTTCAGGGAGCTGAAGATCGTTTATTGGTTCTTGGGCTCATTAAAATTCCGCCGGTCCTACCAGTCCACAGGGGCAGTTAACCCCATCTGTGCTGCTGTTAGGACTAAGGGAAAACAAATTATCGTTAGAAATTAACGAATACTGCAGTTATATTCAGGGTTTAAAAAAACACCCATTTTGCTGCTGGTTGAGCTCCTGTTGCAGGGAGAGGACATGGTGGATCTGTGCCAGCTACACGCACAAGTGAAACACCTTCTTCAGGTGCGAGTAGGTGACAGAACCTTCAGCGTTATTTGGTCAGGCTCTACGAATGGTGAGGCCAGAACAAGTACAGACGATAGTAGATTGGGTGGCTGACAGTGCTTCCAGTTCCTTCACAATGTCTCCAACCCAGTCTCCTGCTGAAAGATCAGAGTTGGCACCTGCAGCCCATGTCCATCAGTCTTTTACCTCACCCCCTTGCAAATCAGCCAAGCAGTCTGAGTCCCAAGTCATGCAGCAGTCGCTTCTGCTTTTTGATAACTCTGCTAGCAGGGTTTCCCAGGGCCATCCACATAGCCCTGTTCCAGAAGTGGAAGAGATTGAGTGCACCGATGCCCAACCACTTATGTTTCAGGATGAGGACATGGGAGGACCACCGCAGCACTTCTCAGATGATGGCGAAACACAGGTGCCAACTGCTGTGGCTTTCTGCAGTGTTCAGACCGACAAGAAGGGCAGGGTTGAAGACTGGGTGGAAGATGATGTGGAGGACGATGAGGTCCTCGACCCCACATGGAATCAAGGTCATGCGAGTGACCTGTCTAGTTTAGAGGAAGAGGCGGTGGTCGCACAGAGCCACCAGCACAGCAGAAGAGGGAGCAGGGTGCAAAAGCGGAGCGGCCGTCCCCTGCTACTGCCCACCGCACCAAGGGACCGAGCACACCAAAGCCAGCTCCAAGGAGTTCCCTGGCATGGCAGTTCTTCACACAATGTGCTGACGACAAGACACGAGTGGTTTGCACGCTGTGCAATCTGAGCCTGAAGCGAGGCATAAACGTTCTAAACCTCAGCACAACCTGTATGACCAGGTTTCTAAGTGCAAAGCACGAGCTGCAGTGGAGTAGACACCTCAAAAACAAAGAAAGGTCTCTGGCTCCTCCTGCTTCCTTTTCTGCTGCAGTCGCGGCCTCTTCATCCCCCTCTGGAGTGACAGTGGCACCTGCCAACCCGCAAACAGAGGATCTGCCAGCAACGCCACCACCTGGGTCAACAAACATCTCCACAATGTCCCATGGAAGCGTTCAGCTGTCCATCCCCCAAACACTGGAGAGAAAGAGGAAGTACCCCCCTACCCACCCGCGATCCCTGGCCCTGAATGCCAGCATTTCAAAATGACTGGCCTTTGAAATGCTGTCATTCCGTCTGGTAGAGACGGAGAGTTTTAAAAGCCTTATGGCGGTGGCTGTCCCACAGTACGTCATGTCCAGCTGCCACTACTTTTCCAGGCGAGACATCCCTTCCCTGCAGAACCAAGTGGGGGACAAAATCAGGTGTGCACTGCGCAACGCCATCTGTGGCAAGGTCAACCTAACTAAGGATACGTGGACCAGTAAGCACGGTCAGGGACGTTATATCTCCCTAACAGCACACTGGGTGGGCCTGAGGCGGATATCAGTTTGCCGCATGTCCTTCCACCACCGAGGATTGCAGGGCGCTTCAGTTTGCCTCCTGTTGCTTCCTCCACCTACTCCGCTTCCTCATCCTCTACCGCCTCCTCATCTGGTCAGCGTTACACCTTCACCACCAACTTCAGCACAGCCGGTAAACGACAGCAGGCAGTTTTAAAACGTATCTGTTTGAGGGACAAACCCCACACCGCGCAGGAGCTGTGGATGGGCATGGAACAACAGACCGATGAGTGATTGGTGCCAGTGAGCCTCAAGCCCGGCCTGGTGGTGTGCGATAATGGGCGAAACCTCGTAGCAGCTCTGGGCCTAGCCGGTTTGACGCACATCCCTTCCCTAGCGCATGTACTGAATTTGGTGGTGCAGAGATTCCTTAAAAATTACCCCGATATGTAAGAGCTGCTGTAGAAAGTGCGGGCCATCTGTGCGCGCTTTCGGCATTCTCACCCTGCTGCTGCTCGCCTGTCAGCGCTGCACCGTAACTTCAGACTTCCCGCTCACCGCCTCATATGCAACATGCCCACGAGGTGGAACTCCCCCCTCCACCTTGCACATGTTGGCCAGACTGTGCGAGCAGCAGCAGGCGATAGTGGAGTTTCAGCTGCAGCACGCACGGGTGAGTCGCCCTGCGGAACAGCACCACTTCACCACCAATGAGTGGGCCTCCATGCGAGACCTGTGTGCCTTGTTGCGCTGTTTCGATTTCTCCACCAACATGGCCAGTTCCAATGACGCCCTTCTCACCGTTACTATCCCACTTCTATGCCTCCTTGAAAAAACGCTTCGGGCGATGATGGAAGAGGGATCATTTCCAAGGAATTCAGGCCAGTCATTCACAAGTGGCTCCGAGAGTGGGTTTCTGCACCCACATACGCCAGGTACACAATTGTCCAGCCAGGGCACAGTTCTGGAGGATGACGAGGTGGAGGATGAGAAAGAGGAGATGGGGTAGGAGGGACCTTGTTCACAGTAGGGTTGCACTCAAACCAGCTCATGGCCATCACTGGTGCATGGCTGGGGAAATACAGAGGACAAAGAAGATACACCTTCCACAGAGGACAGCTTGTCGTTGCCTCTGGGCAGCCTGGCACACATGAGCGATTACATGCTGCAGTGTCTCCGCAACTACTGCCGAGTTGCTCACATTCTAACTTGTGCTGATTACTGGGTGGCCATGCTGCTGAATCCCTTTTACAAGGACAACGTACCATCTTTAATTCCGTCACTGGAGCGTGATCGTAAGATGCACGAGTATAAGCACACGCTGGTAGAAGCGCTGCTGGTGGCATTCCCACCTGACAGCGGAGGCACAGTGGAAGCACAAGGCGAATGCAGAGGAGGAGGAAGAGGTCGCCAATGCAGCTGGGACACCTCCAGCACCTCAGAAGGCAGGATTAGCATGGCAGAAATGTTGAAAAGCTTTGTCTGCCACAGCAACCAGCACCACCAGCTGATATGTAACATCTTAGCACAGGGTTTCTCAACTCCGGTCCTCGGGACCCACTTACCGGTCATGATTTGGGAATATCCCACAGAATGAATACCTGCGGTAAGTCCTGATGCATGGACACTAATTATATCACCTGTTCAATACTAAGGAAATCCTGAAAACATGACCCGTAGGTGGGTCCCGAGGACCGGAATTGAGAAACCCTGTCTTAGCAGGAGGCAGCATTTTAGCAACATGGTGGAGCAGTATGTGTGCACACGCCTACACATACTGAATGATGTGTCTGCTCACTTCAACTTCTGGGTCTCCAAATTGGGCACCTGGCCTGAGCTTGCCCTTTACGCCTTGGAGGTGCTGGTCTGCCCTGCAGCCAGTGTATTGTCTGAATGTGGGTTTAGCACAGCAGGGGCAGTTATCACAGACAAGCGCAGCCGCCTGTCCACAGCCAATGTGGACAAGCTCACGTTCACTAAAATGAACCAGGCATGGATCCCAAAGGATTTGTCCGTACCTTGTGCAGAATATACATGTATACCGGCCTTACCCAGCCATTGTTATACTCCAGGGCACTTTCTCATTGTTGTATTTTTGATATTTCCAACTCTTTTGGAGTGTACCCTAATTTAAACAAACTAAAAATAAAAATATTCAATCCAAAAACCAGTGTTGGCTACCTCATCCTCCTCCACCACCGCTTCAACCTACACTGCTACGTCCACCGCCTCCTCAACCTCCTACTCCATATGGACCTCCACCTCATAAATCAAGATTATTATTTTTAATTTTTACGTGTATTATTTTATTTTAAGTCATTTCACTAATTCGTCTGTTTCATTGTCGGGTGACATTCCCAAATTTTTGGCTGTGATATACCCCTGCTCTACATAGTAGACAGGGAAATACATTTTACAAATTTGTCTGTTACATTGTCGGATGACATTCACCAATTTTTGGCTGTGATATACCTCTGCTCTACCTAGTGGACAGGGAAATACATTTCACTAATTTGTCTGTTACATTGTTGGGTGACATTCACTAATTTGTGGCTGTGATATACCCTTGCTCTACCTAGTGGACAGGGAAATACATTTCACTAATTTGTCTGTTACATTGTCGGGTGACATTCACCAATTTTTGGCTGTGATATACCCCTGCACTACATTGTGGACAGGGAAATTCATTTCACTAATTTGTCTGTTACTTTGTCGGGGAAAATTCACCAATTATTAGCTGTGATATACCCCTGCTCTACTTAGTGGACAGGGACATACATTTCACTAATTTGTCTGTTACATTGTCGGGTGACATTCACCAATTTTTGGCTGTGATATACCCCTGCTCTACCTAGCGGACAGGGAAATACATTTCACTCATTTGTCTGTTACATTGTCGGGTGACATTCACCAATTTTTGGCTGTGATATACCCCTACTCTACATTGTGAACAGTGAAACACCTTTCACAAATTTGTCTGTTACTTTGTCAGGTGAAATTCACCAATTGTTGGCTGTGATATAACCCTGCTCTACTTAGTGGACAGGGAAATACATTTCACTCATTTGTCTGTTACATTGTCGGGTGACATTCACCAATTTTTGGCTGTGATATTCCCCTGCTCTACATTGTGAACAGGGAAACACCTTTCACAAATTTGTCTGTTACTTTGTCAGGTGAAATTCACCAATTGTTGGCTGTGATATACCCCTGCTCTACTTAGTGGACAGGGAAATACATTTCACTAATTTGTCTGTTAAATTGTCTTGTGACATTCCCAAATTTTTGGCTGTGATATACCCCTGCTCTACCTAGTGGACAGGGAAATACATTTTCCACTAATTTGTCTGTAACATTGTCCGGTGACATTCACCAATTTTTGGCTGTGATATACCCCTGCTCTACATTGTGGACAGTGAAATACATTTCACAAATTTGTCTGTTACATTGTCGGGTGACATTCACCAATTTTTGGCTGTGATACACCCCTGCTCTACCTAGTGGATAGGGAAATAGATTTCACTAATTCGTCAGTTAAATTGTTGGGCAACAAATGAACATCTTTTGCGCTAGAAAGTACATTTGTGGCCTACACTGCATTTAGGACAGTACGAATGGCAAGGCCAGAACAAGTACAGACGGTAGTAGATTGGGTGGATGACAGTGCTTACAGTTCCTTCACATTGTCTACCACCCAGTCCCCTGCTGAAAGATCAGACTTGGCACCTGCAGCCCATGGCCATCTGTCTTTCAACTCACCCCCTTGCAAATCAGGCAAGCAGTCTGAGCCCCAAGTCATGCACCAGTCTCTTATGCTTTTTGATGACTCTGCTGGCGGGGTTACCGTGGGCCATCCACATAGCCCTGCACCAGAAGTGGAAGAGATTGAGTGCACTGATGCCCAACCACTTATGTTTCAGGATGAGGACATGGGCAGACCCCCGCATCATGTCTCTGATAATGACATTAATCAGTGTGAGGAGACTTATAGGGGAGAAATGCAAATGAGCTCTTAACAAGCTCTGGATCTAATGCCACTAGATGTAAGTCAGCTATCCTATAAGTCAATATTCAGCTCTTAAAATAAGCCTTGAGACATGACTTGGATATTAAATAAGCCAGCACCTCATCTGCAGACAGCTGTTTCGGGATGATTGCCCCTCATCAGTGCAGAGCAGAGAGTACTGGCTTAACTGGGTAGGAGGCCTTTGTCCGAGGAAGGGGGGGAACTAACTCTCCTTAGGGAGAGAGCACTTTAATCAGTGTGAGGAGACTTATAGGCCATACATGCTCCTCTGGAATTCTGGGAGCAAAGAAATGCAAATGAGCTCTTAACAAGCTTTGCCTCTAATGCCACAGATGTAAGGCAGCTATCCTATAAGTCAATATTCAGCTCTTAAAATAAGCCTTGAGACATGACTTAAATATTATATAAGCCAACACCTCATCTGCAGACAGCTGTTTCGGGATGATTGCCCCCTTCAACTTCTGGGTCTCCAAATTGGGCACATGGCCTGAGCTTGCCCTTTACACCTTGGAGGTGCTGGCCAGCTCTGCAGCCAGTGTATTGTCTGAACGTTTGTGGGCCCAAGGAGTCAATCGGACTTGTGGGAAAAGCTATTGAGGCGCAAATGTTGGCCAAAAGAGTATAGCGGAAATGTGGGACAAAGTATTGAAGCTTAAATGTGGTACAACTTGCATAAGTTTAAGCATTGAATCAAAGGAGGTGGCGCGCATCAATTAAAGAAGCATTTCAGAAATTTTATTCCCTGTCACCTAAAATTGTATAATGTCAACCCAAGAATGTAACAGAAAAATTACAGAAATTAATTAACCTGTCTACTTGGTAGAGCAGGGGTCTATGACAGAAAACAATTGTTTATTGTCACCCGAAAATGTAAAATAAAAATTAGGGGTATATTACACCCAAAAATTGGTGAATTTGACCCTAAAATGTAACTGACAAATGTTTTTTTTTTTTTTTTTACCGGTCAAATTGGTATAGCAGTGGTACATCACACCAAAAAATTGCTGAATTTCACCAGAAAATGTAACTGACAATACATTTTTTTTTGTTAACCTGCCTACTAGGTATAGCAGTGGTACATCACACCCAAAAATTTGTGAATTTCACCATAAAATGTAAGAGACAAATTTTGTTATTGTTTAACACGTCTACTAGGTATAGCAGTGGTACTTCACACCCAAAAATTGTTGAATTTCAAATGAAAATGTAACTGGCAAATATATATTTTTTGTTAACCGGCCTACTAGGTATAGCAGTGGTACTATACACCCAAAAATTGGTGAATTTCACCCGAAAATGTTAATGACAATTTTTTCCTCCACCGCCGCTTCCACCTACACCGCCACATCCAACGCCTCCTCAACCTCCTATCCATGTGGACCTCCTCCTCCTAGATCAAAATTTTTATTTTTTTATTTTTACGTATTTTATGTTATTTTAAGTAATTTCCCTATTCACATTTCTTTGCAGAGCACTTGCCATGGTCTTAACCACATTTTGCTGCCATTTGTAGCCCTCTAGCCCTTTATATGACTTTTGTAGAGCCATTTTAGTGCTCCAAAGTTCGGGTCCCCATTGACTTCAATGGGGTTCAGGTTCGGGGTCAAGTTTGGGTAAAGTTCAGGTCCCCAACTTGAACTTCTTTGTGAAGTTCGGCCGAACCCGTCGAACTCGAATATCCAGGTGTCTGCTCAACTCTAAAAGTGACACATGTCAGATTTGCAAAATTATGCCTGGTCACAAAGGTGAAAAATAGCTTGGACTTTAAAGGGTTAAGGACAAAGAGGATGAGCTCACTCCTCCTCTTAGTCACAGCAGGGTGATGTGGTGGTCACCTCTGTCTGACACAGTGCCGTGTAGACAGGGGTCACTGTTTTGCTTCTGTTCTTCCTTTTAGCAATACCAGAAAAGCCTTTCAGTTCCTTTTAGTGAAGCTTTCTAATTAGAGTTAAGCGAACACCTGGATGTTCGGGTTCGAGAAGTTCGGCCGAAATTCCCGGAAATGTTCGGGTTCGGGATCCGAACCCGACCCGAACTTCGTCCCGAACCCGAACCACATTGAAGTCAATGGGGACCCGAACTTTTTGGCACTAAAAAGGCTGTAAAACAGCCCAGGAAAGGGCTAGAGGGCTGCAAAAGGCAGCAAAATGTAGTTAAATCCCCTGCAAACAAATGTGGATAGGGAAATGAATTAAAATGAAAATAAAATAAATAAAAATTAACCAATATCAATTGGAGAGAGGTCCCATAGCAGAGAATCAGGCTTCATGTCAGCAGAGAATCAGGCTTCACGTCACCCACCACTGGAACAGTCCATTGTCAGATATTTAGGCCCAGGCACCCAGGCAGAGGAGAGAGGTCCCATAGCAGAGAATCTGACTTCATGTCAGCAGAGAATCAGTCTTCATGTCATAGCAGAGAATCAGGCTTCACGTCACCCACCACTGGAACAGTCCATTGTCAGATATTTAGGCACAGGCACCCAGGCAGAGGAGAGAGGTCCCATAACAGAGATTCAGGCTTCATGTCAGCAGAGAATCAGTCTTCATGTCATAGCAGAGAATCAGGCTTCACGTCACCCACCACTGGAACAGGCCACTGTCAGATATTTTTAGGCCCCGACACCCAGACAGAGGAGAGAGGTCCCATAACAGAGATTCAGGCTTCATGTCAGCAGAGAATCAGTCTTCATGTCATAGCAGAGAATCAGGCTTCACGTCACCCACCACTGGAACAGTCCATTGTCATATATTTAGGCCCCGGAACCCAGACAGAGGAGAGAAGTCCCATAGCAGAGAATCTGGCTTCATGTCAGCAGAGAATCAGTCTTCATGTCATAGCAGAAAATCAGGCTTCACGTCACCCACCACTGGAACAGTCCATTATCATATATTTAGGCCCAGGCACCCAGGCAGAGGAGAGAGGTCCCATAACATAGAATCTGGCTTCATGTCAGCAGATAATCAGTCTTCATGTCATAGCAGAGAATCAGGCTTCATGTCACCCACCACTGGAACAGGCCACTGTCAGATATTTTTAGGCCCAGGCACCCAGACAGAGGAGAGAGGTCCCATAACAGAGATTCAGGCTTCATGTCAGCAGAGAATCAGTCTTCATGTCATAGCAGAGAATCAGGCTTCACGTCACCCACCACTGGAACAGTCCATTGTCATATATTTAGGCCCCGGCACCCAGACAGAGGAGAGAGGTCCCATAGCAGAGAATCTGGCTTCATGTCAGCAGAGAATCAGTCTTCATGTCATAGCAGAGAATCAGGCTTCACGTCACCCACCACTGGAACAGTCCATTGTCAGATATTTAGGCCCAGGCACCCAGGCAGAGGAGAGAGGTCCCATAACATAGAATCTGGCTTCATGTCAGCAGAGAATCAGTCTTCATGTCATAGCAGAGAATCAGGCTTCATGTCATAGCAGAGAATCAGGCTTCAAGTCACCCACCACTGGAACAGACCACTGTCAGATATTTTTAGGCCCCGGCACCCAGACAGAGGAGAGAGGTCCCATAACAGAGATTCAGGCTTCATGTCAGCAGAGAATCAGTCTTCATGTCATAGCAGAGAATCAGGCTTCACGTCACCCACCACTGGAACAGTCCATTGTCATATATTTAGGCCCCGGCACCCAGACAGAGGAGAGAGGTCCCATAGCAGAGAATCTGGCTTCATGTCAGCAGAGAATCAGTCTTCATGTCATAGCAGAGAATCAGGCTTCACGTCACCCACCACTGGAACAGTCCATTGTCAGATATTTAGGCCCAGACACCCAGGCAGAGGAGAGAGGTCCCATAGCAGAGAATCTGGCTTCATGTCAGCAGATAATCAGTCTTCATGTCATAGCAGAGAATCAGGGTTTATGTCACCTACCACTGGAACAGGCCACTGTCAGATATTTTTAGGCCCCGGCACCCAGACAGAGGAGAGGTTCATTCAACTTTGGGTTGCCCCGCAATATAATGGTAAAATGAAAATAAAAATAGGATTGAATGAGGAAGTGCCCTGGAGTACAATAATATATGGTTAAGGGGAGGTAGTTAATGTCTAATCTGCACAAGGGATGGACAGGTCCTGTAGGATCCATGCCTGGTTCATTTTTATGAACGTCAGCTTGTCCACATTGGCTTTAGACAGGCGGCTGCGTTTGTCTGTAATGACGCCCCCTGCCGTGCTGAATACACGTTCAGACAAATTGCTGGCCGCCGGGCAGGCCAGCACCTCCAAGGCATAAAAGGCTAGCTCTGGCCACGTGGACAATTTGGAGACCCAGAAGTTGAATGGGGCCGAACCATCAGTCAGTACGTGGAGGGGTGTGCACAGATACTGTTCCACCATGTTAGTGAAATGTTGCCTCCTGCTAACACGTTCCGTATCAGGTGGTGGTGCAGTTAGCTGTGGCGTGGTGACAAAACTTTTCCACATCTCTGCCATGCTAACCCTGCCCTCAGAGGAGCTGGCCGTGACACAGCTGCTTTGGCGACCTCTTGCTCCTCCTCTGCCTTCGCCTTGGGCTTCCACTTGTTCTCCTGTGACATTTGGGAATGCTCTCAGTAGCGCGTCTACCAACGTGCGCTAGTACTCGTGCATCTTCCTATCACGCTCCAGTGCAGGAAGTAAGGTGGGCACATTGTCTTTGTACCGGGGATCCAGCAGGGTGGCAACCCAGTAGTCCGCACACGTTAAAATGTGGGCAACTCTGCTGTCGTTGCGCAGGCACTGCAGCATGTAGTCGCTCATGTGTGCCAGGCTGCCCAGAGGTAAGGACAAGCTGTCCTCTGTGGGAGGCGTATCGTCATCGTCCTGCGTTTCCCCCCAGCCATGCACCAGTGATGGGCCCGAGCTGCGTTGGGTGCCACCCCGCTGTGAACATGCTTCATCCTCATCCTCCTCCACCTCCTCCTCATTCTCGTCCTCCTCGTCCTCCTGTCTGGCCACATTTGTACCTGGCCTCTGCTGTTGCAAAAAACCTCCCTCTGAGTCACTTCGAAGAGACTGGCCTGAAAGTGCTAAAAATGACCCCTCTTCCTCCTCCTCCTCCTGGGCCACCTCCTCTTCCATCATCGCCCTAGGTGTTTTCTCAAGGAGACATAGAAGTGGTATTGTAACGCTGATAACGGCGTCATCGCCACTGGCCATGTTGGTGGAGTACTCGAAACAGCGCAACAGGGCACACAGGTCTCTCATGGAGGCCCAGTCATTGGTGGTGAAGTGGTGCTGTTCCGCAGTGCGACTAACCCGTGCGTGCTGCAGCTGAAACTCCACTATGGCCTGCTGCTGCTTGCACAGTCTGTCCAGCATGTGCAAGGTGGAGTTCCACCTGGTGGGTACATCGCATATGAGGCGGTGAGCGGGAAGGCCGAAGTTACGCTGTAGCGCAGACAGGCGAGCAGCGGCAGGATGTGAACGCCTGAAGCGTGCACAGACAGCCCGCACTTTATGCAGCAGCTCTGACATGTCGGGGTAGTTGTGAATGAACTTCTCCACCAAATTCAGCACATGCGCCAGGCAAGGGATGTGCGTCAATCCGGCTAGTCCCAGAGCTGCAACGAGATTTCGCCCATTATCGCACACCACCAGGCCGGGCTTGAGGCTCACCGGCAGCAACCACTCGTCGGTCTGTTGTTCTATACCCCGCCACAACTCCTGTGCGGTGTGGGGCCTGTCCCCCAAATATATGAGTTTCAGAATGGCCTGCTGACGTTTACCCCGGGCTGTGCTGAAGTTGGTGGTGAAGGTGTGTGGCTGACTGGATGAGCAGGTGGAAGAAGAGGAGGAGGAAGCTGAGTAGGAGGAGGAGGCAACAGGAGGCAAAGAATGTTGCCCTGCGATCCTTGGCGGCGGAAGGACGTGCGCCAAACAGCTCTCCGCCTGGGGCCCAGCCGCCACTACATTTACCCAGTGTGCAGTTAGGGAGATATAGCGTCCCTGGCCGTGCTTACTGGTCCACGTATCTGTGGTTAGGTGGACCTTGCCACAGATGGCGTTGCGCAGTGCACACTTGATTTTATTGGATACTTGGTTGTGCAGGGAAGGCACGGCTCTCTTGGAGAAGTAGTGGCGGCTGGGAACAACATACTGTGGGACAGCAAGCGACATGAGCTGTTTGAAGCTGTCTGTGTCCACCAGCCTAAATGACAGCATTTCATAGGCCAGTAGTTTAGAAATGCTGGCATTCAGGGCCAGGGATCGAGGGTGGCTAGGTGGGAATTTACGCTTTCTCTCAAATGTTTGTGAGATGGAGAGCTGAACGCTGCCGTGTGACATGGTTGAGATGCTTGGTGACGCAGGTGGTGGTGTTGGTGGTACATCCCATGTTTGCTGGGCGGCAGGTGCCAAAGTTCCTCCAAAGGCGGAGGAAGAGGCCGAGGCGGCGGCAGCAGCAGAAGAGGCCGAGGCGGCGGCGGCAGCAGAAGAGGTAGCAGAGGGAGCCTGATTGACTTCCTTGTTTTTAAGGTGTTTACTCCACTGCAGTTCTTGCTTTGCATGCAGGTGCCTGGTCATGCAGGTTGTGCTAAGGTTCAGAACGTTAATGCCTCGCTTCAGGCTCTGATGCACAGCGTGCAAACCACTCGGGTCTTGTCGTCAGCACATTGTTTGAAGAAGTGCCATGCCAGGGAACTCCTTGAAGCTGCCTTTGGGGTGCTCGGTCCCAGATGGTGGCGGTCAGTAGCAGGCGGAGTCTCTTGGCGGCGGGTGTTCTGATTTTGCCCACTGCTCCCTCTTTTGCTACGCTGTTGGCTCGGTCTCACCACTGCCTCTTCCTCTGAACTGTGAAAGTCAGTGGCACGACCTTCATTCCATGTGGGGTCTAGGACCTCATCGTCCCCTGCATCGTCTTCCACCCAGTCTTGATCCCTGACCTCCTATTCAGTCTGCACACTGCAGAAAGACGCAGCAGTTGGCACCTGTGTTTCGTCATCATCAGAGACGTGCTGAGGTGGTATTCCCATGTCCTCATCATCAGGAAACATAAGTGGCTGTGCGTTAGTGCATTCTATCTCTTTCACCCCTGGGGAAGGGCTAGGTGGATGCACTTGGGAAACCCTGCCAGCAGAGTCTTCAAACAGCATAAGAGACTGCTGCATAACTTGAGGCTCAGACAGTTTCCCTGATATGCATGGGGGTGATGTGACAGACTGATGGGCTTGGTTTTCATGCGCCATCTGTGCGCTTTCTGCAGAAGACTGGGTGGGAGATAATGTGAACGTGCTGGATCCACTGTCGGCCACCCAATTGATTAATGCCTGTACCTGCTCAGGCCTTACCATCCTTAGAACGGCATTGGGCCCCACCAAATATCGCTGTAAATTCTGCTGGCTACTGGGACCTGAGGTAGTTGGTTCACTAGGACGTGTGGCTGTGGCAGAACGGCCACGTCCTCTCCCAGCACCAGAGGGTCCACTAACACCACCATGACCATGTCCGCGTCCGCGTCACTTACTAGATGTTTTCCTCATTGTTACCATTCACCACAATAAGAAAAATATTATTTGGCCCAATGTATTGAATTCAAATTCAGGCCTTTTTTTACAGACACCTAACACTATCTGGCTATCTATTTAGGTACCGTATTACACTAATACAGGCACAGCAGTAACGGCAGATTTAGCTGAATATAAATTTGAGGCCTAGTATTTAGGCGCTGGGTGACAGGTATACGTTTACGGAAAGAATTAGACTTGGAATTGCACTGTAGCGTGTGTGTGAAGTTATTGAGAATAACCCTATCTGCACCTTGAATCTTATATACCCTTTTAGGGATAGATTTAAAGTAGGCCTGATACAGCAGAAATCACTAATTTAGAGAATTGCAAAATTGAGAATTGTATTTCAACCCAGAACAAAAACTGTGCTTTGACGGACACTAAATAACTTGACCAGCTAAAGCAATAATGACAGATTTGGATGAATATAAATGTGAGGCCTATTTTTTAGGCGCTGGGTGACAGGTATACGTTTACACACAGAATTAGACTTGGATCTGCACAGTAGCGTGTGTGTGAAGTTATTGAGAATAACTTGGTGACAGGCTCAGCTTGACCCTGATGTAGGATATAGCCAAAAAATAACCACACTATTGATGGTTAAATGTACTTGGTGGCAGCTTGTGCTGGCGCACCACAAGACACAAAATGGCCGCCAATCAATCCAGAAAAAAGTGAATGAAAAACGCTCTGGGCAGCCTAAAAACAGTGAGCAATTGAATAGCAGCACTTCAATGATCCACAGCTGTAGATCGATCACTGAATGAAGTCTTTTGGAGGAGTTAATCTGTCTAATCTCGCCCTAACGTCGCAGCAGCAACCTCTCCCTACACTTGTATCAGCAGAGTGACGTGCAGCGCTACGTGACCCAAGCTTATATAGAGGCTGGGTCACATGGTGCACTGGCCAATCACAGCCATGCCAATAGTAGGCATGGCTGTGATGGCCTCTTGGGCCAAGTAGTATGACGCTTGTTGATTGGCTGCTTTGCAGCGTTTCAAAAAGCGCCAAGAAAGCGCCAAACACCGAACCCGAACCCGGACTTTTACGAAAATGTTCGGGTTCGGGTCCGTGTCACGGACACCCCAAAATTCGGTGCGAACCCGAACTATACAGTTCGGGTTCGCTCATCCCTATTTCTAATATGAAAAATCATAACACATGAAGTGGTGCAGTGTTTTTAAACACACTGTTTGTTAATACCATCAACTGAACAAAAAAATTGCAGAATCAAACACAAAGTGAATATCAAGAATCTTTCATTTAACTTTATCCGGTATTGTATTGCAATCAATGATTAAGGAACTTTCAGGGTTTGAAATGTGTAAGCAGATCTATGGGTCATGCATAGCACTTAGGTTTTTATTAGATTTCAAATAAACTTGGATTTAACATCCTTTTCAATAGAGCTGGAATAAAATCTGTTTTATAAAGCACAAAGATATATTATCCACAAAGTCTTTATTTGGATTAGTATTACAGTTCCTACCAATTCTCCTGTGCAATCTCTGGATGTAAATCAGTCCCAGGTAATGAATATAAGCAGCTGCTGACTGTCATCTCTCCTCTGTGCTGAGGGTCTGTGGATGTGTTAGTGACCAGACTGCAGGAGAAGATCAAACCTCATGGGTCATGGGTTGGTCTCCCATGTACTCCTTATCGTATCTGTTCATTATCTTTCTACCTGTACAGTTTCTGGGCAGCGATCCTCATCATGTAGACTGACAAACCTGAGAGTTGACTTTGAATACAAATATTATAAGAAAGGAGACATCATTATCGGAGGGCTGATTTCTGCTCATCTGGACACTATGAATTTTTCTGTATTTTCTAAAAATCTTTGTTTATTGCTTTACTGTACAGAGTGAGTAGATTTTATTACTTCACACATTTATTTGTTCTCACCACACTGTATATATTGTAAATTATTGCATTGCTCCTAGGGAAAGATCCAGTGCCTCACAGAGTCATCATTCACATGGAGTGCATATTAGACCTTCATCCAGACCTGTAGAGGTTCTCTGTGTGCAGGGTCTGTGGATGGAGGGTCTTAGAACCAGAAGTTTTGTAGATTTAGGAAACTTTCAGATGCTCATATTGTGGTCACAATTGTCCATTACTGCAGACCTTTCTATCTTTCAATTACTATGTTTCAGTATTCATGTTTTAAAATTTGTGTGATTCTGGCCTTATGTTAACAAGACTATGTTACATTTTCATGCCCTCAAGTGTTTCTTATTTAGGAATCAATTTCTAAATAAGTGTATGGGCACCGCGCACCTCCACTGGGCTACTGCACACTATAATGGGAGACCGCTACTCGATACCAAACTATAAGCAAGATTTACCTTGTTATTTTTATTGGTCCTTCTAGTTGCTTGTTAGTCCACGTGTGGAGTCACTTTACTTTTATTCTTTGGAGAGCTCAACAAGGATCTCCGCTGATTGTAGGCAAAGTTTTTCAAAGCTCGCCCCGGCCGGTGGCGTAGCTTCTACTTTCGTTCGCTCACACTCACAGAATGGAGCGGGTGATGTCACCGGAGCTACGGTTCCTCACAGACACCAAAAAGGATCATCCAACGCGTTTCTAGCACTACGGTGCTCTTCGTCAGGGATTCACTAAGGTGCCTTCTTTGTCTACCTTTTAACAGCTACGATCCTTGTCTTTTTAACCCTTCTTCTGCTGTAAATAACTTAATCAAACCCAAATAACTCAATTTCTTTATTTAGCCCCCTCGGTTCTAATGTGTCCATATTAAAAATCCAATGCGTCTCTTTTTTTTGACATACAGTATATTTGAGATAATCTCCTCCACGTTTATCCACTTTAACTATTTCCAGCCCACAGAACAGGGAACCATCAAATTTACCATTATGCTGTTCCTTATAATGCCTTGATAACGGGTGATCATCTACTTTCTTTTTTATATTATATATATGTTCATTTATTCTCTTCTTCAATGGTCTCTTTGTTCGGCCTATATAGACTTTTTGACAAGGGCATTTAATGGCGTAAATGACGCCCTTAGTATTACAGGATATATGATCTTTTATTTTGTATTTATACGTACCACTTTTATTTTGTACTCGTTTTTTGTTCTTATTCTTTGTGTGTCTACATCCTGCACATTTTCTACAATGATAAAAAGCTGTCAGTGGGTTCTTTAATTGTTTTTTATTCATTTTTGCTGCACATTTTTTCGTGGATGCGACTCTGTTTCCAATATTTGCTGCTTTCCTATATACAAATGCCGGTGCTGCTGGTATCAAATCCCCAATCCATTTGTCTTCCCTCAGTATATCCCAATGCCTGCCCACTATCTTCTTGAATATATGTGTTTCTGAATTGAATAGAATTATAATTAGAGTTGAGCGGACACCTGGATGTTCGGAAAAAAGTTTGAGTTCGGGACCCGAACTTGAACCGAACTTGAACCCGAACCCTATTGAAGTCAATGGGGACCCGAACTTTTGAGCACTAAAATGGCTGTAAAAATGTCATGGAAAGAGCTAGAGGGCTGCAAATGGCGTCAAGTGGCGTCAAATGTGGTTAAGAGCATAACAAGTGCTCTGCAAACAAATGTGGATAGGGAAATGACTTAAAATAACATAAAATACGTAAAAAAATAAAAAAATAATATTGATCTAGGAGGACCAGGTCCATATGGAGAAGGAGGTTGAGGAGGCGGTGGATGTGGCGGTGTAGGTGGAAGTGGCGGTGTAGGTGGAAGTGGCGGTGGAGGACGTAGCCTACACTGCTTTTTGGTTTTAAATTTATTTATATTTTTTTAAATTAGGGTACACCCCAAACCATTGGTAAATATAACCCTCCAGTCGTGCTAAACACACGTTCAGACAATACACCGTCTGCAGGGCAGGCCAGCACCTCCAAGGTGTAAAGGGCAAGCTCAGGCCATGTGCCCAATTTGGAGACCCAGTAGTTGCAGGGGCTGACCCCTGTCAGTTAGTTCGTGTAGGCGTGTGCACAGTTACTGCCCCACCATGTCTCACGTCCCCGTGATGTTCACAATCCAATTTGATATCTGCTCTATTAACTTTCGATGTTCTTTTATGCGCCTACCATGGTGATCACGGGTGGTGGGGAATCAGGGTTCCAGGCTGGAGAGGGAGCGTGAGAAAAAGAGACCAAATTTAAGGGAGATAAATTTATTTAAAAAATTTGGGATCAAGAAGAAATGTGGGAAAAGATATTGAGGCGCAAATGTGGGACAAATTACAGAAGCCCAAATGTGGGCCAAAAGAGTCACGATCCAATTTGATATCTGCTCTATTAACTTTCGATGTTCTTTTATGCGCCTACCATGGTGATCACGGGTGGCGGGGAATCAGGGTTCCAGGCCGGAGAGGGAGCGTGAGAAAAAGAGACCAAATTTAAGGGAGATAAATTTATTTAAAAAATTTGGGATCAAGAAGAATTGTGGGAAAAGCTATTGAGGCGCAAATGTTGGCCAAAAGAGTATAGCGGAAATGTGGGACAAAGTATTGAAGCTTAAATGTGGTACAACTTGCTTAAGTTTAAGCATTGAATCGAAGTAGGTGGCGCGCATCAATTAAAGAAGCATTTCAGAAATGTTATTCCCTGTCACCTATGCAGAGCAGGGGTTTATTCACGTCTAAAATTGTATAAAGTCAAACCAAGAATGTAACAGAAAAATTACAGAAATTAATTAACCTGTCTACTTGGTAGAGCAGGGGTCTATGACACAAAACAATTGTTTATTGTCACCCGAAAATGTAAAATAAAAATTATTGAAATTTATTAAGCTGTCAACTAGGTAGAGGAGGGGTATATTACACCCAAAAAGTGGTGAATTTGACCCTAAAATGTAACTGACAAATGTTATTTTTTTTTTTACCGGCCTACTAGGTATAGCAGTGGTACTTCACACCCAAAAATTGTTGAATTTCAACTGAAAATGTAACTGACAAATATATATTTTTTGTTAACCGGCCTACTAGGTATAGCAGTGGTACTATACACCCAAAAATTGGTGAATTTCACCCGAAATTGTTAATAATTATTTTATTTTATTTTTTTAACTGGCCTACTAGGTAGAGCAGTGGTACATCACACCCAAAAATTGGTGAATTTCACCAGAAAATGTTAATGACAAAGTAGTGAAATGATATAAAATAAAACACGTATAAAAAAAAAAGAAGGTATTTATGAGGTGGAGTTCGATATGGAGTAGGATTTTGAGTAGGCGGTGGACATAGCAGAGTAGGTGGAAGCGGCGGTGGAGGAGGACGAGGTAGCCAACACAGGTTTTGGTTTTAATTTAATTTTGTAAAATTAAGGTACACTCCAAAATAGTGTAAAATATCCAAAATACAAACATGAGCAATTGCGCTGGAGTATAACAATGGCTGCTTAGTGCCGGTATACATGTCTATTCTGCACAAGGTATGGACAAGTCCTGTGGGATCCATGCCTGGTTCATTTTAATGAACGTGAGCTTGTCCACATTGGCTTTGGACAGGCGGCTGCGCTTGTCTGTGATGACGCCCCCTGCCGTGCTAAACACACGTTCAGATAATACACTGGCTGCAGGGCAGGCCAGCACCTCCAAGGCGTAAAGGGCAAGCTCAGGCCATGTGCCCAATTTGGAGACCCAGAAGTTGAAGGGGGCAGACCCTTCATTCAGTACGTGTAGGCGTGTGCACACATACTGCTCCACCGTGTTGGTGAAATGCTGCCTCCTGCTAAGACGTTCCATTTCAGCTGGTGGTGCTGGTTGTTGTGGCGTGCTGACAAAGCATTTCCACATGTCGGCCATGCTAACCCTGCCTTCTGAGGTGCTGGCGGTGTCCCAGCTGCGTTGGCGACCTCTTCCTCGTCTTCTGCCTTCGCCTTGTGCTTCCACTGTGCCCCGGCTGTCAGGTGGGAATGCCACCAGCAGCGCGACTACCAGCATGCGCTTGTACTCGCGCATCTTACGATGACGCTCCAGTTAGGGAATTAAGGACGGTACGTTGTCCTTGTAACGGGGATCCAGCAACGTGGCCACCCAGTAATCAGCACAAGTTAGAATGTGGGCAACTCGGCGGTCGTTGCGGAGACACGGCAGCATGTAATCGATCATGTGTGCCAGGCTGCCCAGAGGCAACGAAAAGCTGTCCTCTGTGGGAGGTGTATCGTCTGTGTCCTCTGTATCCCCCCATCCATGCACCAGTGATGGTCATGAGCTGGTCTGGGTGCCACCCTGCTGTGAACATGGTTCCTCCTCCTCCATCTCCTCCTCCTCATCCTCCACCTCCACCTCGTCATCCTCCAGAACTGTGCCCTGGCTGGACAATTGTGCACCTTGGGTTTGTGGGTGCATGAACCCACCCTTGGAGCCACTTGGGAATGACTGGCCGGAAACCCTACGAAATGATCCCTCTTCCTCCTCCTCCTCCTCCTGTGCCACATCCTCTTCCATCATCGCCAGGAGCGTTTTTTCAAGGAGGCATAGAAGTGGTATAGTAACGCTGAGAAAGGCGTTATCGGCACTGGCCATGTTGGTGGAGTACTCAAAACAGCGCAACAAGGAACACAGGTCTCGCAAGGAGGCCCAGTCATTGGTGGTGAAGTGGTGCTGTTCCGCCGAGCAACTCACCCGTGCGTGCTGCAGCTGAAACTCCACTATCGCCTGCTGCTGCTCGCACAGTCTGGCCAGCATATGCAAGGTGGAGTTCCACCTTGTGGGCACGTCGCATATGAGGTGGTGAGCGGGAAGGCCGAAGTTATGCTGCAGCGCTGACAGGCGAGCAGCAACAGGGTGAGAACGCCTAAAAGCGCACACAGACGGCCCGCACTTTATGCAGCAGCTCTGACATGTCGGGGTATTTTTTAAGGAATCTCTGCACCACCAAATTTAGCACATGCGCCAGGCAAGGGATGTGCGTTAAACCGGCTAGTCCCAGAGCTGCTACGAGATTTCGCCCATTATCGCACACCACCAGGCCGGGCTTGAGGCTGACTGGCACAAACCCGTCTATTGTTCAAGGCCCGTCCACAGCTCCTGTGCGGTGTGTGGTTTGTCCCCCAAACAGATACGTTTTAAAACTGCCTGCTGTCGTTTACTCCTGGCTGTGCTGAAGTTGGTGGTGAAGGTGTTACGCTGACCGGATGAGGAGCTGGTAGAGGATGAGGAAGCAGAGTAGGAGGAGGAAGCAACAGGAGGCAAACTGAAGCGCCCTGCAATCCTCGGTGGTGGAAGGACATGCGCCAAACTGCTATCCGCCTCAGGCCCAGCCGCCACTGCATTTACCCAGTGTGCTGTTATGGAGATATAATGGCCCTGACCGTGCTTACTGGTTCACGTATCCATAGTCAGGTGCACCTTGCCACAGATGGCGTTGAGCAGTGCACACCTGATTTTGTCCCCCACTTGGTTGTGCAGGGAAGGGATGGCTTGCCTGGAAAAGTAGTGGCGGCTGGACATAACGTACTGTGGGACAGCCACCGCCATAAGGCCTTTAAAACTATCTGTCTCCACCAGACGGAATGACAGCATTTCAAATGCCAGTAATTTAGAAATGCTGGCATTCAGGGCCAGGGATCGCGGGTCGGTAGGGGGGTACTTCCTCTTCCTCTCCAGGATTTGGGATATGGAGAGCTGAGCGCTTGCGTGGGACATTGTGGAGATGCTTGGTGACCAAGGTGTTGGTGTTGCTGGCAGATCCTCTGTTTGCGGGGTGGCAGGTGGCACTGTCACTCCAAAGGTGGATGAAGAGGCAGCGACTGCAGCAGAAGAGGAAGCAGGAGGAGCCAGAGACATTTCTTGGTTTTTGAGGTGTCTACTCCACTGCAGCTCGTGCTTTGCACTTAAATGCCTGGTCATGCAGGTTGTGCTCAGGTTGAGAACCGTTTATGCCTCGCTTCAGGCTCTGATTGCACAGCGTGCAAACCACTCGTGTCTTGTCGTCAGCACATTGTCTGAAGAACTGCCACGCCAGGGAACTCCTTGGAGCTGGCTTTGGTGTGCTCGGTCACTTGCTGTGGTGGGCAGTAGGAGGCGTACTGTCTAGAGGATGGCTGCTCCGTTTTGCACCCTGCTCCCTCTTCTGCTGTGCTGGTGGCTCTGTATGACCACTGCCTCTTCCTCCGAATTACATAGGTCACTGGCATGACCTTGATTCCATGTGGGATCGAGGACCTCATCGTCCTCCACATCATCTTCCACCCAGTCTTCACCCCTGCCTTCCTTGTCGGTCTGCACACTTTCGAAAGCCCCAGCAGTTGGCACCTGTGTTTCGTCATCATCCGAGACGTGCTGCGATTGTCCTCCCATGTACTCATCTTGAAAGATAAGTGGTTGGGCATCGGTGCACTCAATCTCTTCCACTTCTGGGGCAGGGTTAGGTGGATGTCCCTGAGAAACCTTGCTAACAGAGTCATCAAAAAGCAGAAGAGACTGCTGCATGACTTGGGGCTCAGACTGCTTGGCTGATTTGCAAGGGGGTGAGGTGAAACACTGATGGACATCGGCTGCAGGTGCCAACTGTGGTCTTTCAGCAGGAGACTAGGTGGGAGACAATGTGAAGGAACTGGATCCACTGTCAGCAACCCAATCTACTATCGCCTGTACTTGTTCAGGCCTCATCATTCGTAGAGCAGCATTAGGCCCTGCTGTAGGTTTTGTCACCTACTCGCACCTGAGGAAGGGGTTTCACTTGTGCGTGTAGCTGGCACAGATCGACTACGTCCTCTCCCTGCAACAGGAGCTCCACCAGCAGCACCACGACCTGGGCCACGTCCCTTATTTGACGCTCTCCTCATATTTTTTAAATTTAGGATCTTGCCCTAAATGGGTGTTTATCTAATAGTAGAATAGAACGACAGTATGTAAAGTGTGTATCTCACACGGCCTGAACCAGACTAGGCCTCAATAAAATATTTTTTTGCCTCAAAATGGCTGTATTTCAAATGCCTAATTCAAACCCCTGTATGTAGAGGAGGTATCTCAACGGGCCTGAACCTCTGTAGGCCTGAAGTAAATATATCTTTGCACAAAATGGCTGTATTTCAAATGGCTGTATTTCAAATGCCTAACTCAAACCCCTGTATGTAGAGGTAGTATCTCAGAGGGCCTGAACCTCTGTAGGCCTGCAGTAAATATATATTTGCACAAAATGGCTGTATTTCAAATGGCTGTATTTCAAATGCCTAATTCAAACCCCTGTATGTAGAGGTAGTATCTCAGAGGGCCTGAACCAGTGTAGGCCTGAAGTAAATATATCTTTGCCCAAAATGGCTGTATTTCAAATGCCTGTATTTCAAATGCCTAATTCAAACCCCTGTATGTAGAGATAGTATCTCAGAGGGCCTGAACCTCTGTAGGCCTGCAGTAAATATATCTTTGCACAAAATGGCTGTATTTCAAATGCCTAATTCTAACCCCTGTATGTAGATGGGGTATCTCACAGGGCCTGAACCAGTGTAGGCCTGAATTCAATATTGGTGCACCAAATGGCGGTATTTAAAATCTCTGAATGTAACCCAAATGTATTAAGGGTGTATCTCACAATGACATCTGCATCAAAGGCTGCCAACTAAATTTTTTGTGCCCACATGAGTGTTTGTTTAAAAACTGAATTTGACAGCAGTATATAAGCCTGTAATTTCACACGTGCTGATGATGCAAGGCCTGAAAATAGTGTTTTTTTTCAAAAGAGTGTATTTTTCAAACCCCAGAAAATGTACGGCTTGGTGCGTGTCAAGAAGCCTCAAGGAAAATTGGAAAGCAGGTGGGAGGCTGTGCCGTATTGTGTAGTTGCCCGCAAGTATGCAAATGGACACTTCAAAAAAACGCTTTTTATGATATTCAAATGAAGCTGTAAGGAGCCCAGAGGGGCGTTATTCTTTGTCCACGGTGCCCAGGAACTCCCCTGAAGTGCCGTGCCCGCCTAATTTTGAAAACTAAGAACTCTTCCAAGATCGCCTAAATCGCCTCCCAGAGGCGAGGCTAAGTGCCCCCCCCCCCAGCGCCGCGCTCTGCAGCAAACACCCCCGATCCTCCTCTCGCCCGCATCCGAAATCCCGCGCAGGCGCAGTGCCGGCGATTGCCTGCGCGATGATAAGACGACTGAGGGCAACAGCTTCAACAGCGTCACTGGGCATGCGCCGATCCCAGTGACGTGTTCGCTGTTTCCTCAGCCAACTGGGATCGGCGCATGCCCAGTGACGCTATTGAAGCTGTTGCCCTCAGTCGTCTTATCATCGCGCAGGCGCAGGCAATCGCCGGCACTGCGCCTGCGCGGGATTTCGGATGCGGGCGAGAGGAGGATCGGGGGTGTTTGCCGCAGAGCGCGGCGCTGGGGGGGGGAGCACTTAGCCTCGCCTCTGGGAGGCGATTTAGGCGATCTTGGAGGAGTTCTTAGTTTTCAAATTTAGGCGGGCACGGCACTTCAGAGGGGCGTTCCTGGGCACCGTGGACAAAGAATAACGCCCCTCTGGGCTCCTTACAGCTTCATTTGAATATCATAAAAAGCGTTTTTTTGAAGAAATGACAAGACACAGAATAAAAAGAACAAGACATATGGAAATAAGGTACTTTATTACACATGGATTCATTAAAAAATTTTTTTGCTAATATGCTAGTGACAGATTCCCTTTAAATGAACTATCATTGTCAGGGTTTCTTTCAGAATCTCGCAAAGATCGGCTGGCATATGCTATGACACGCTCTTGGCCATCCTGGAACTGAGAGAGCACTGCTCCGAGACCATACAGGCTTGCATCCGTATATAGCTGGAAGGGCAAGTGGTAATCAGCATACACCAGGATTGGGGCCGTTGTAAGAGCATCCTTCAATGCCTGGAAGGCGTGTTCCTGTTCAGGGCCCCATTTCACAGACCGGTTCTTCGGACCCCCGGAGGTGCCTCGTAGGAGAGCATTAAGTGGAGCTGCTACCCTAGCAAAGTCCTTAATAAACCGTCGATAGTAGCCGGCTACTCCCAGGAACGCTCTCACCTCTCGCAGGGTAGTCGGTGTCGGCCAATCTTGAACAGCCACTATCTTGTCCCTCGACGGCCTTACCCCTTCTCCTGATACACGATGACCCAAGTAATCAATTTCAGATAGGAACAATTGACATTTACTGGATTTCAGTTTGAGCCCATGTTCCTGCAATCGTTGAAACACTTGTCCCAACTGGTGGAGATGGTCCTCAAAGGTTGCAGAGTACACTATAATGTCGTCCAAGTAGATGAGAGTGAACTCAAAGTTGAAGTCACCAAGACATTTCTCCATCAATCGTTGAAACGTTCCAGGTGCATTTGTCAACCCAAAGGGCATCTGGTTAAATTTGTATAGTCCCATGGGCAAGATAAAGGCTGTCTTTTCCTTATCTTTCTCGGCCATTGGCACCTGCCAATACCCACTAGCCAGATCTAGCGAGGAGAAGTACCGGGCTCTTCCTAGTGCCGAAAGGGACTCCTCAATCCGAGGTAAGGGGTAGGAATCTCGTACGGTGCAGGTGTTCAACTTTCGATAGTCTACGCAAAACCGAATGGACCCATCTTTCTTCCTTACTAGTACCACTGGAGCTGCCCAGGGACTTTGGCTTTATTGAATGATCCCACTCTGCAGCATCTGGGTCAACAGTTCTTTCACCTCCTGATACATCTGTGGAGGAATTTGTCGGTAGCGCTCTCTGATTGGAGGGGTGTCTCCTGTGGGAATCTCATGGTAGATCCCTGTTGTACATCCAAAATCTTCAGCATGATGTGCAAAGGTTGTGCGGTTTTCCCATAACAGTTCATCTACCTTCCGGATCTGTTCCAGAGAACACGAAGAAGTCTCTATCTTCATCTGTTCTCAAATTGCACCGCCATTCCATTTAGGGGTGGGGTTCTCGCCTTCCCCCATAGACACGGTTACGGTCCATTCACCTCGTTCAGCCGGCCTCAACTGCATCGGGGTCGCTTTCCTCACTTCCTCCGGAGTCACATAGAGGTCAGCCTGCAGCCTTCCTGGGGCTAGGTCTACACTCTGATCCTGGGTGTTCACACATCGGAGGGGTACTCTCCCATTGCGGACTACTGCCAAGGAACGGGCTATTAGCGGATCAACACTTCTTCCGTCTGTCGGCAGTGGTTCTATCAATACAGCTATGCCCTCTAGTTTCCTACAGGTGCCTACAGGCATGGACACTATCATCTCCCGTCTGGGTGGCAACGTAACTTTTGTATGCAGAGGGACCGAATTTCGAGCAAGAGGACACTGTGCATCTGAACTTTTCTGTAAGCCACATGTTCGGACCAGCTGCTGGAAGGCCGTTTGAGTAGGCCGATGGCTAGTGGTTTCTCTCCAATAACCGTGACCTTTCTTTTCAAAGAGAATCTGATCCAATTCTTTTAACACATTCATCCCCAAGTTGACAGGAACCTTTACTTCATGTGACTCCTGTACCACCACAATGCCTTTTTTGCCTAGATCTTGGCCACATAATCTGACATTTATCCAGGCCACTCCCACCACCGGTACTGGTAACTGATTAGCTGCAACCACTCGTATGAATGTATGGGGATCATATTTCACATGTTGCTGAAAGTACCGTTCATAAAAGTCTCTACTCAGGGTCGTTACTTGGGAACCCGTGTCAATCATCCCGGTAACCGGAATACCTTCCAATTCCATCTGTATGATGGGACTTGCAGTGATCAGGTCCTCTTCAGGGCATTCTCCCCTCATAGTCTCCTTCTCAGTTTCCCCTACTGCCCGCCCTACTGCAGCAGGGGATTTCAGTTTAATGGCGGTCTCTCATAAGCTTGTCGCTGCTCTGGACATCTAGCAGCAATGTGGCCCACGCGTCCACACTCCCAGCAGCGTATTTCCCGTCGCTCTGACCATCGGTTTGGGCCCCTTCGGTAAGCCCCATCGGTCTCTCCTGAGAGTTGTACTACATTATTGGGACCCCTTCGGTAGGTCCTATCCTCATCCCTCCATCGGGGTTGTGGGTGATTCTGACCTTCTTGGTGTGAACGGCCCACCCCTTCGTCTCTAGTTGTCTGGAGGCCTGCAATTCTCATAGAATTCTCATTACAACTGGTTTGTAGGTGTTCCATTTGCTCTTGCACTTTCTGCATTACTGTAAGTATCACTTTAACTGTCCCTTTTTCCACTGTTTCTGGGCCAGAGCTAGCCCCCTGCGACAATGTAACTCCATCTGCGGTCTGAGGCTTCTGAACCATACTATTGGCACGTGAGATGGCCTCTACCTGTACGTCATGAAATTTAGCATCAGTCTCCCGTCGTATAAAGTCCTGCATAGCAACAGTCCAACTGCCATCACGGATCCCCAGAATAAACTGGTCACGGAGTGTCCGATCAGGGTTACAGAAGGCTGGTGAGCCCCCTCTTTTCTTCCCTTGAATATCTCGGAGCAGTTCTTGTAGGGCATTTGCATACTGAGGGAGCCTTTCATTCTCCTTTTGTACCCTCTGGAAGAACCGTGCCTGCAGGGACCCCCGCAATGCGGTTTCTCCATAAATAGTTTCTAGAATCTGGACAACTTGCTCAAATGTCTGTCTTTGTTCAAATGGCCGCAATATCACTGTAGTCTTAGCATCCCCTTGTAACGTCAATATGGCTAGCTCTACTAGTACTTCTGGTGCGGTCTGGTACATGCGCTGTACCATTCGTATCTGCTCTGCCCACACACTCACAGACATATTATTGCCATCAAACATTGCTAACTGACTCATTACAGCCCCTGCTGGCATTCTTCCTCCAGCACCATCCCTGCTAACGGGTGCGTCTGTCACGGCCATGGCTATGACCGTGACTCCTCAACCGCATGCGGTTGTCAGCGGTTTAGTTTGATTGTCAATCACAGGTGAGGTCTGTGGTATTTGCCTCACCTGTGGTTGCCGCTGGCAACGGTATGTTGTGGCAGCATAGCACTCTGAGCTGTATTGTTGCAGCTTGCTATGTTGTGCATGCGGTTGCACCTAGCAATCTTTCTGTTAGGTGTGTGTGTGTAGGTATGTCTGTGTACACTCTGTGTTATGTGTGGTGTGCACTTACATCTTCCCCTCACTGTGGTTGCCCGTGGCAACGTTTGGTCATTGTGTGTACATGTGGTGGCAGTGTCCCCGCCTTTGGGCTGACTCCCTGGACATGAGTGCCACCCATGTCGTTGCCTGCGGCAATAGCCACAGTGTGTGTGTTGTTTGGACACTTCTCCTTTTAAGTGTGTGTTTCCCTTCTTTGGTGCTGGAAGGGTTAACTCCCTTCCCAGTGTGTGTGTGTGTTTCACTGGGTGTGTCTGACTGTGGGGTGTGGCTTCTTGGCCTATATAGCCTCACTGCTTTTCCAGGTCTGCAGGTTGCTTCAGCCATGCTTAGCTGTAGCAGCCTCCTGTCTTTACTACCTGCCAGTGAGAGCCACCCCTGTGATCATAACCATAATGTCACATTTAAGTTTATGTCTAGTTATGTGTGATGTCTATTTGATGTTTCCTTGTGATTTTGTGCAGCTATGTATCTGGGTCCCTGTGTGGGGATGCGTTGTGATCTGCACTCTGCCAGCACAGGGATCCAGTCAGCAAGGCTGTGGCAGGTAGGTGGAACTCCTGGTTCACCTGCCATATCCATAGAGCTGTTTATGTTCCCCCTTTTCCAGCAGCTTGGCCATTGAGACTCCTGCTCCTCCGTGCCTAGGAGGAGTGGGTTGTCTTACCCTGATCCTTAGCCCAGGGACCGGACGGAGGGTAAGTCAGGGCTCCTAGGTTCCTGCGCATGGGTCCTCCTACCTTTAAGGTCGGCCCATGCAGAGAGGAGTTAGGGTCAGGTTAGGGATGCTGTAGGAGGTGACCTGCTCCCTAATCCTGTTGTCCTGGCCTAGCAGTCAAAACATCAACTGGCATCGCATGGCTGAGGATTTCCCCCATCCTCAGCCGTGACAGCGTCACCGTCCATTCTGGTAGGCGGATCCTACCGACTACGCCAATTTGTGAACCGAGAGCAAGGCAGGTGGTTTGACTCCGCAACCAGAAAAGAGTGCGTACGCAGAAGTCAAGATTAAGAAAATTGCATTTACTATAAATTAATAAAAGCAGGTTAACAATGCAGTTACAGAGGTAAAGGCAAGCAAAATATTCAAAACAGTATAAACAATACAAGCTAAACACTGCAACAAAGGACACTAAGAAATAATAGTCCCAGAAACTATCCCTAACTGACCCTAATGTTCAAGCGGGTGCGCACCCCCCTTATCCCAGTGGTCCAAGTGGACCGCTTACAGTTTGTGGAAGTGCACGTTGGGGCCCGATGTCGTCCTTTTCCTTTAACCAGCGCAGGATCCGCAACAAAGAAGTCCTCCTCAGCAGGCCGCTAAAGCAGTTATATATACTCCAGGATTATTACAGTTACTGTCCGGTACCTCGACAGCACTGTGAGTCTCTTTACTGTTTGGGGCAATCCACACAGCCCAATGTCGGCTCCACAGGTTAGTTGCTGCACACAGTCTTTTTTAACTTGGCTTCACTAAATGCACGGTCTCTTTGTACTCCATCCGTCTCTAGACCGAAGTTCACACAGCTTGGCTGTACAGGAATATCCTTTAGCATCTCCACACACGTCTTACACAACACAGAACTTGTTTTCTATCTTGCCAATATGGCGGCAGCTGCAGTTCCAGTCTCTCTTCCTCCTTCTTCCTGCTCACACTGAGGCAGGCTGACATCACAAGGGGTGTGTCACTTCAACACTTAGCTGCTGCCTTAAAGAACCAGTGTCACTAATACACTTTCTCTATGGTAAACTCCAATGCAAATTGGTCCTATGCTGCCATCTACTGACCAAACAAATACTGCAGGCATTTTACATAAAATTTTAACACAGTTTACCAGGATAATGAAACTTAGAGACATTACATGACTGTTTCTTACACGAGACAGATCCTGGTCTGTGATCCCTAGTTCTGGGAGCTCCTACCAACACAGCCTTCCCCTAGCAGGGGTGGCTGGTACATTAACTAAACTTCCTTTCCTCCCCATGAGGCAGGATGTGGGAAGATTCCCCCCCTCTCAAAGAGGGGGGAGCTAGACTGGAATGAACTATTCCAGTCTAGATATATTAAACTGTTACTAAGGTCCTGCTACATACCGCTGCCATCTGCTGGTGTACGTGGAAATTACAGCATAATATATAAAACAGGCCCGGATAATACACATAATGAAGAAAGTGATGTAAACTTATACCAGATGACATTATACATACACTTAACATGTTGTAGTGGGTAGAAAGAGTTTAGTGACATACTCCGGGATGTTACAGAGGTGCGCGCTGCCCATACACTTATTTAGAAATTGCTTTTTGTTCAGTAACCACAGCGGAAGTACGGGGCTGTTTTGGAGCACTGCTGCATAGCTGTAATAAGATAGCGCCGATGGATCATGGTGTTGATACACAGTAGATATTATTTAGGAACCATTGAACCAAAGCTGTAAATGAAAAGTAAATAATGCTTTGTATATTGTGTTAATGGTTTAGCTCATTACATTGATGATATTGTACGTATTTCAGAGTTCAAGTTGATCCATATAAAAACATTTTGGCTTTCATTTTTGCTATTGATGAGATTAACAAAGATCCCGACCTTCTGCCCAATATTACTCTCGGCTATAAAATATTTGACACATGTGGAAGTTCGAGGAAATCTCTGAAGTCTGCCATGCAAATAATGTCTGGAAAAGACGAGGAGGCTCCGAATTACTCCTGTGTGGATGATGGAGAAGTGGCTGCTTTTGTGACTAATCCTGGATCTGATATCAATAGAGCCCTGATAGAATTCCTCAGTCTATATAAGATTACACAGGTTAGTGGCTTCTCCATGGTATTATATATCTCCAAAATACAGATATAGATACAAATAGGTGGTGACTTCTTCACTATACAGCAGAATATATGGTCATGCTTATGATTTTTGTGTGTATTGTTTCTGTAGATTAATTATGGACCTTCTGACCCTCTCCTGAGTGATAGAGTTTCAAATCCAACATCATATCAGATCACTCCTGATGACCAGGCTCGATATGAAGCTATTGTGAAGACTCTGCAGTACTTTGGATGGAACTGGGTTGGGATCATTACACCAGACAATGGAAATGGTGAAATGGAGTCAGAAATACTTAGTAAAATGATGACTCAGCACGAGATCTGTGTGGACTTTATCATCAAATTAGATAAATATGATTACACTATGAACGAAATGGGGATGGAGAAAATGAGAAAATCGCAGGCTAAAGTCATAGTGGTTTGTGGTATTTTTAACAGGGATTATGCCCATTATATCTACAGCGCTCAAATGGAAAATATCACATTGATTCTTCATGAGTCTTGGATGAGTATTGCAGATTTAGGACGTGTATATTATCAATCAGTCAACTGCAGCTTAATGTTTATGTCACCAATGAAAGTAATCCCCAAGTTTAATGTCATTCAAAATATAAGCCCCTTGACCCGACCAGATGACCCGCTGCTGGAAGATCTTTGGTTTATCTTTTATAGATGTCTGACTAAAAATAAAAATAAAAATGAATTTTTAAAACTGATTTATAACGATAAACCTACAGTTAACTGCAGTGAGATACGTGGCTTCCCTAATGGGATGTATAATGGTCACACTCTGTACTATGTCTACACATCAGTCTACGTTCTGGCTCATGTTCTGAATAGAATTGTTCCAAGAAGATCTAGTTTACAGACACATGGACTAAGACATAAAGTAAGTAATATACAATCTATCTGTACAATCAGTGCTTCAGAGGACAGATGATATAACTAATCTATGGTAGTATCACACTGTTCATCCAGCCCTGACCTCACTGACTCCATCACATGAGTGGACAGATGGTCTCCTGAAATACTCTGTGGCACTCGGGGACCCTTCTCTTTCCACTAAGTAACTCTAAGGGCTCATGCACACGACCGTATGTATTTTGCGGTCGGCAAAAAATAGATCCGCAAAAAATATGGATGACGTCCATGTGCATTCCATATTTTGCGGAACGGAACAGCTGGCCCCTAATAGAACAGCACTATCCTTGTCCGTAATGTGGATAATAATAGGACATGTTCTATTCTTTTGTGGAACGAACATACGGAAAGGGAATGCACACAAAGTAACTTCCATTTTATTTGCAGACCCATTGAAATTAATGGTTCCACATATAGTCCGCCCCCAAAAAAAAACGGAACGGACACAGAAAGAAAATCCGTTCGTGTGCATAAGCCCTAAGTTTGTGACTTCTCTCAATAGCATGTGCTACTTCGAGACCTATTGCTCTTCATTGTGTAATTATGACTAGGTATGAGTATTTACAACCGTTGGATGTTCGGATTCGAGGGGTTCGACCAAACTTCATTTCAAATTTCAGTTCAGGTTCCGAACTTGATCGGAACTTGACCTCAAACGACAAACCCCAATGAAGTCAAAGGGGACCCGAACTTTGGGGCTGAAAAATGGCTGTAAAAAAAGTCATAAAAAGGGCTAGATGGCTGCAAAAGGCTGCAAAGTGGGTGTAAGAGCAGTACAATTGCCCTGCAAAAAATGTGGATAGGAAAATGATTTAAAATAAAATACATAAAAATAAAAAATAACAATCTTGAACCAAGAGGCGGACGTCCAAGTTGAGTAGCAAGTTATGAAGGCTGTGTATGTGGCGGTGTAGGTGGAAGAGGCAGAGGAGGTGGAGGAAGAAGCCAACACTTTCTTTTTTTTTTATTTGTCTGTCAATTCTGTGTGTGACCTTTAGCCATTTTTTGGGGTGAGGCCGGAATACTTCTCTACTCTACCAATCTAAGACATGATAATTTTGTAGGTGGAGGTCCTAGTGGAGGAAGGGGACGTGGCGGTGTAGGTGGAAGAAGGGGGGGAAGAAGAGAACACTGTTTCAGTTTTTTTTTTTTTTATGTGTCCGTCAATTCTGTGTCAGGTTGCTAAGGGCCATGGCGTGACAGTTTGGTGCTTGTATGTCTGGGTAAAAACTGCAGCTGCTATGTAAACTTCATCAAGCTCAATAGAAGAAATTATTAAGCAGCTGGTGCAGGCTAATGCACAGCAACAACAGGCCATGGAGCAACAGTGGAGATTACAGGCAGAGGATAAAAAGAGACAAAGAAGGGGTCTCAGGTGTGACTTTGACAATGACAGAGGTCCCAGGCATGACTTGGACAAGGACAGGGGTCCAAGGTGTAAATTTTAGAGATGAGCACATTTTTCAAAAATTAGATTCACCTGGTTCGCCGAATTTTCAGAAAAAATTGAGTTCTATCTGAATTTATTTGTGGGAAATCGCATTAAAAAGCTGCTATTTCCTGGCTGCCGAGAGCCTTAAAAAGGGGTGCAAAACCCTGTGCCTTGCAGTAACAGGCATAGGGAGTCTACTGTGGTAGTGAAATAATACTGTGAGTCAATATGACATGCAGATGCACACCTCACTTATTTGGGCAGTCACGGGGCCAAAACTGACTAAATAACTCAAGTACTGTATGAACTCAGCCTTACAGTGGTGAGGTGGAAGCAGCATGAGGAGGCCACAGAGCGGCACAATGACAGTGTGTGCAGGTGGCGGCAGCATCAGGAGGCCACAGAGTGACACAATGACAGTGTGGAGGTGGCAGCAGCAGCATCAGAAGACCACAGAGTGGCAAGGTGACATAGTGTGGAGGTTACAGCAGCATCAGGAGACCATAGAGGGGCAAGGTACATATTGAGGAGGTGGCAGCAGCATCAGGAGACCACAGAGTGACCCAGGGAAAGAGTGGGGAGGTGGGTGGCAATACGAGTACCAGCTGAAGATGGTGGGTGAAAGAAGGAGCACTTAGCATCAGATGTGTGGCATCGGGCGGGTGGCAGCATCAGAATAGTAGCTGAGGCAGGTAGCCAGAAGAAACTGGTCTCTTTTGTCAAAGTATTGCTGTGGCACCATGGATGATCTAGTCTGATGCATCAGGCATTGGTGGATGGAAATCCTGGCTGATTCATCTTGACAAAGGTCAGTCTCTCCACTTTTGGGTGGACAGGCGAGTTCTTCTTGGGGTACTATGGCCCTCGCCGCACTAAGCACCCGCTCTGATGCCACACTACTGGCTTGGCAGGAAAGCTTTTCCAGGGCAAACTCTGCTAGTTGCGGCCACAAATCCAGTTTGGCTGCCCAGTAGTCCAGCGGATCCTCAATGTGGGGTGGCAGGGTGCTGTCCAAGTATGCCACCACCTGCTGGTTCAGGTCCTGCTCCAGGTCTAGCTGCTGCTGCTGGTGAGTAGTTTCTTTACTAGGCGGGTGAAGAGATATGCTCATCAGCAACTCTAGACTCAAGTTGCTGCTGAGCAGCCATGGCAGAGGAATGTGAGCGCAGAGGGCCTCCCCGGTCAGACCTGCGAGAGGATGGACGATGGCGCAGATAGGCAGCGGCCAACTGACTACATAGAATGTCTCGATAGTAGTTCAGTTTGTCCTCCCTCTTAGCAGGTGTAAAAAAGGCTCCCATTCTGGACCGGTAGCAAGGGTCCAACAAGGTGGAGAGCCATAAGTCATCCCTCTGACAATTCGGCTGTCACTACGCAAGCAAGTGAGCATGCATCAGGCCATTTGTGCAAGTGACTCGGAGGGACTCCTTGCCTCCATCTCTACTGCATACTGCCAAGTGTGTCTGGGTCCTTTGCCTCATCTTCTTCATTGTTACTATTACAACAACTGAACAAATATAACCTATTAATAATAAAAAAGTACTCGCATTTATTATCAGGCGAAAATCTTTATTAATGGTAAAATATATAAGACACAGTGAAAACAAGAAGGAGGAGGTGGCCACAAGACCGCCTCACCCCCAACCCCTGGTAGTGGAGACCACACTAGAGAAGCTCAGGTCATGAGTCAACAAGGATAATGGTATAATATCCACAGGTAATAGTTGTGCATGCAGCCCAAATGACACACAGTAGAAACTGGTGCACCAGTACAGATTACAATCACAAACATGTGCTGCATACATACAATGTATAGGGGTCAGATGGCCCCAAAGAAAGGTCCGGTCACCAGTAACACAAATAACGTGATGGTGGATCCGTACCCCAGAGTATGTATAAGCTGCATAGCATTATAACAGGTAACTGAAAATGACAAGAATCATTTACCCATAGTGGACAGTTTGACCGAGATTCTCAGTGTGCTGCTGCCCCAACGCGCGTTTCGCCAACCCTCTGGCTTCGTCAGGAGCCGTACAGCTCCACACGTCGGCACTGTCATGCACTTTGGCAGACACCGACAGGTCAAGGACTGGCCCACCTTCTGCTCTACATGTGTGTGCAGGGCTGGTACTGCCTTTTTGGCAAAGAAATGATGGCTTGGGACTCTCCACCTCTGCTCGGCACAAGACATCAGTTCTCTGAAAGGTGCAGAGTCCACCACTTGGAAAGAGAGGGACTGCAGCACCAGTAACTTGGACAGGAGCACATTCAGCTTCTGTGCCGTTGGATGAGTGCACGCATACTGTTGTCTCTTGGCAATCTCTTCTGTGATCGATTGCTGACGGAATGACTGACAAGAAGTAGGAGGCGCATAGGCATCTCGACCAGCAGAAGATGGGAATGACAGACAGCTCCCTCCGGCTGAGGAGCCTTGACTGGCTGAAACCGGGGGCGTGCCACTGGGTGATGCAGCGGTTGCTGTGGCAGGCTGGACCACCACATCGGAGCCACGGTTCTCCCAGGCCACTTTATGGTGATGCTGCATATGTTGATGCAGGGCCGTGGTGCCAACATTGGCACCCTGGCCACGCTTTACCTTCTGCCCACAGATTCTGCAAATGGCCATGTTCACCTTCTCTGGCGGCTTAACAAAAAAACTACCACACTGCGCACTGACTGACTGCTACCGCCGCTGCTTCAATGAACCCATGCACCACTACTTTCTGGGCAGATAGTCTCCTGCGAAGCGGGTGGTCTACCCCTGGCACGTTTGGCTACCGACCTCCCACTGCTGCTACGCTGCTGACTTCCGGCCACTCTAGGGATTTGCTGGCTCCGCCACTGCCTCACGGACAAGCTGCCACCCTCTTCTCCCGATGATGATGAAGCCCCTAATTCACCCAGCTCCCAAGTGCGATCAGCTATATCATCATCATCGAGTACTGTCTGCACGTCACTGATGTCCTCCTCAATGGTGTCTGGGTCAGGAGCCTCACCGCTCACAACACCAGCTTCCATGCCAATCTCCTCATCACTACTTGCCCGCCCCTTTGCTGGCCAGTAGCTGGTGACTGCCCTATAGTAGCTCGTCCTTGCTATATAGTGGGGCTGAGCCCACAGCATATAATACTTCTCTGGCTGAGAAAACAGAAAAGGACAGAGGCAGGTTGAGGACAGGTGAGGGCACAGGGCCTGCTCCCAGGCCTTGCCAACTAAGAGTTGTGTCTGACGAACCCAACGACTCATGGCTGGGGGTTTCTGATGTCATTTGGGACGAAGTGGATGACCGAGTCAACCATTCAAGAACCGCTGGGTTGTTGGTCAAGACACGACCGCTAGATGACACCGGTAGCTCAGGCCTCTCGCTGCGACTCCTGCTGCCATGCCCCCTTATTCTGCTGCGACCTGTGCCTGTGCCCATTGAAGGGCCTGTCACTTCTCTGTCTAAAATACTGTTAGATCCAATAAATAAATAGGAAATTAAAACACCACAAAAAGTCTGTTTTCTCACTTCAACACACAATGGCTAATAAGCCACCCCCCCCAACACAAAGAGCTTTAGAACAAATGACTGCACTGTTGAAAGGCAAATATATTTTAATTTTGCCACTATTACTCGATAAAAAGGTCTTTAGAACATACAACTGCACTGCTGAACGGAAAATATATTTTACTTTTGCTACTAATACGCAACAAATAGGGCTTTAGAACATATAACTGCACCGCTGAATGGCAAATGTATTTTTATTTTTCCACTAATACATGACAAAAAGGGCTTTAGAACATATAACTGCACCGCTAAACGGCAAATATATTTTACATTTGCCACTAATGCACGACAAAAATAGCTTTAGAACATATAACTGCACTGCTGAACGGCTAATGGTCCCTTATTTTTTTCCACTTATACACACCACAAAAAGCTTTTGAACATATAACTGCACCGCTGAATGTCAAATGCTTTTTTATTTTTCCACTAATACATGCCAAAAAGGGCTTTAGAACATATAACTGCAATGCTGAACGGCAAATATATTTTTATCTTGCCACTAATACACGCCAAAAAAGGCCATAGAGCATATAACTGCTCCACTGAACGGCAAATATTTTTTTATTTTGCCACTAAAACACGCCAAAAAGGGCTTTCGAACATATAACTGCACCACTGAACTGCAAATATTTTTTATTTTGCCACTATTACACGACAAAAAGGACTTTGGAACATATAACTGCACCGCTGAATGGCAAATATATTTTTATTTTGCCAATAATACATTACAGAAAGGGCTTTAGAACATATAACTGCACCGCTGAACAGCAAATATATTTTCCCACTAGTGTTGAGCGAAACCGAACTGTAAAGTTTGGGTCCGTACCGAACTTTGCGTGTTCAGGTACCCGGACCCAAACCCGAACTTTTCCAGAAAAGTTTGGGTTCGAGTACGGTGTTCAGGCATTTAATAAAGCTTGTTGAAAGGCTGCAGGGCAGCCAATCAACACGCTTTTAAGCTATAAGCACTTAGAAGCCATCACAGCCATGCTACTAATGGCATGGCTGTGATTGGCCAGTGCATTATGCAACCCAGCCTCTATAAAAGCTGGATCACGTGTAGCACGGCCCATCAGAGTATTGCAGGGACAGGAAACAAGCAGCTGAAGTGAGGGAGAGTGTTAGGAATCTCATCTGGCTATTTATTCTGTGGGTAACCTATAATGATTTTTTTGTGGGTGCAACACACCAGCTTTGCACCTCTGACAAAGAAATATAACAATTAATCTGGCTGTTAATTCTGTGGGTGTCCTATAGCGATTTTTGTGGGTGATTAGCGAATTTTTCAAAAATTCGATTCGCCAATTCCCCGAATTATTTTTTGAAAAATTTGCTTCAATCTGAATTTATTCGCAGTGAATTATGGTAAAAAATGGCTATTTATGGGCTGCATACTTTACTTATTTCCGCAGTCACTGGGCCAAAACTGACAAATAACTGAAGTATCAACTCATTCTTATGCCAACTGCAGACGACCGTAGGTGTCCCGTTGCCGTATTGCGGACCGTAGCACAGCCACTGGGTGCACACGTTCGTTTGCAGGAGGCCTTACAGGTCGATGTTAGCGTCAAGAAGAAGCGCTCTCCTTTTACACCCTCGTCAGCAGATTCCACATAGATGTCTACAGAACCTGTTCTATTAAACGCTTATACAAGTAGAGCCCCTCCGACAGAGTGGAGAGGGTGTCAGCAGTAAGTTTGTGTTGACGTCACTGATTAATTTGCTTTTCCTCTGATCCGTCAGAACAATAAACCACCAAAAACGGATCCTGTCTGTGGAGCATATGCCTTCACTCAGTCAGCATTTGGTCTGTAAACCATCAGTATTGCTAATGCCAAAAAAAGCAGGAGTGGATCCAAAGCAGAGATGACACGTGAATGGAATATTTGCATGTCTTCTGTTTTGTACCCACTCCAGCTTACAGCTGCTACACAGACAGTATTCGTTGTGTGTCTTATTTTTCCTTCCTTCTGAAAGATCAGAAGAAAGGTCAAATAAATGATATCAGCTAGGCTGAAAGCCAAAATAGTGGACTAGGCATGATGTGGGGAGGGTGCGAACAGCATGAGAAGTCCACAGAGTGGATCTATGAAATAGTGGTAAGGTGGAAGCAGCATGAGAAGACCACAGAATGGCCCAATGACAGAGTCTAAAGGTGGCGGCAGCATCAGGAGGCCACAGAGTGGCACGACGGTGAGAGATTGTGGAGATGGCAGCAGCATGAGGAGGCCACAGAGTAGCATGATGACGAGAAATTGTGGAGGTGGCAGCAGCATGAGGAGGCCACAGAGTGGCACAACGACAAAGTGTGGATGTGTCAGCAGCATGAGGAGGCCAGAGTAGCACGACGACGAGATATTGTGGAGGTGTCAGCAGCATGAGGAGGCCACAGAGTGGCATGACAACAAAGTGTAGAGGTGTCAACAGCATCAGGAGGCCAGCGTGGCATGGCGACGAGAGATTGTGGAGGTGGCAGCAGCATGAGGAGGGCACAGAGTAGCACAATGATGAGATATTGTGAAGGTGGCAGCAGCATGAGGAGGCCACTGCGGCTCTGCACGAATTAATAATATAAATTGAATGTCCGGGAATTTCCATTGAAGATTGGGATGATACATTGACGAATTTAAGTTTAGTTTTGAATAATTTTAGTCAAGTTTTGGTTCCATTTACTATTAAATATTTAATAAATTTAATTAAAAAAATTAAGTGTTGCCTAAGACAGGAGAGAGTCGGCCAGTCTTCTGGTTATTCGATGACGTGGTTGAAATGGAGAAAGCATTCCAATAAACAATTTCTCTCCACCTGGAGACGTATCCTGTCAAGATCGATGCAAGTGCGGTATCAGCTGCTCATCGAGCCAGATACTTCTGGGGGAATCTGCCTGACACGAACAGGCCTCTAGTAGCTACAGACAATGAGAAGACAAAGCTTCAAGATTGCTTGGAGTCTGAAAGAGTCGCAAAGTTTATCAAGATTCAAACAATAACTACCAGCCCCTGTTCTCTTCGTCAGGGAAAACATCACAAGTTCCCAGGCATCATGGAAAAAGCTTAGACTCAATGTTGAAAAATATATGGTGTGTGAAGACGCCATCACGATAGGACGGATATGCCATGCAGGCAGTGGCGTAGCGTGGGGAGGTCCAGAGGGGCCATTGCCCGGGGCGCCAGACTTCAGGGGGCGCCGGCATGGCAGTCAACTAACTATTAATTTGATTGCTAAGTGTTATGTGCTGTCTGAACTGTGTCTGCTGAATCCTGCTGATAAGCACAGGCTGCGGCCGCTGCGCTGCGCAGCCGGTGGACTCCACAATGCTGAGAAGTGGTATCAGCCAAACTGAGCGTACACGCTCTGATGAATCATCAGGCGTACGCGGCACTCCTTTGTCGGCGCTGCCCACCTTAAAGGCGGGAAGAACGCTGCAGTGCGGAGCAGTAAGAAGATGGCTGCCGCATGCCACAGCTGACTGTTCAGCCTGCCGCGCTGCCTGACCGAGCCTCTCAGCCTGTTACAGCCTGCGCCTGAGTGAAGCAAGCGAGCCAGCGACTGAGGCACAATTTCAAAGTAAATAGTGCCACACTGCCAGTGTCGCAGTTAGGTAGGGAGTGCAGTGACTCTGGCAGCACTGCTAGTGCAGACTGTTGTATTTTCCTTCAGTTAAGGCCTGGGCTTGTTGTCCAGAGGGGGAATTTTCAGGGGGAAGGGGGTCTAATTTGCCAATTGCGTCCAGGGCATGTAAATAGGAGCCCTAATAGGTAGTGGCAGTCTGTGGGATGGGGATTACTACTGTGGTGGCCAAAGTGGAGTCTGCAGGCTGCTGCACAGCAGGGCAGGCCTATGGTAATTTTACTAGTACTACTCACTGTGCATATAATTTTCTACCTAGGCTTCCTACAATAATAGTTAGAGGTGGGATGAATCCAATTTTTTTCGAATCCGAAAACGTTCTCGAATCTATCAAATCTTTTGAATCTCGGATCCTACGAATCCTGTACATAAGAATTGTGTGAATGGTGTAAGAAACAAAGTGATCCAAACACTTGTTGGGGGGATCTGTGGATGACACTGCTATGGGGGGATCTGTGAATGGCACTGTTATGGGGGGATTTTTGGATGGCACTGTTATGTGGGGATCTTTGGATGGCACTGTTATGGGGGGATCTGTGGATGGCACTGTTATGGGGGATCTGTGGATGTCACTGTTATGGGGGATCTGTGGATGCACTGTTATGGGGGATCAGTGGATGGCACTGTTATGGGGGATCTGTGGATGGCACTGTTATGGGGGATCTGTGGATGGCACTGTTATGGGGGATCTGTGGATGGCACTGTTATGGGGGATCTGTGAATGGCACTGTTATGGGGGATCTGTGGATAGCACTGTGATGGGGGGATCTGTGGATGACACATATATAGCATCTTATGCTATGTGCCATCCACAGATCCCCCCCCCCCATAACAGTGTCCCTGCAGTGTGAATGACTCCCAATACAGGGGCTGGGGGCCGGCATCTAGATTAGGAATGACATCGGGGACCGGTGCAGTCCCTGTATTCAAATGCAGCGGCCCCGCTCACTGTAGTATATTCTTATGATCTAACCTGCATTGTTTAGATATAATAATCCATCTGTATTACTTACATTACAACATTAAGTTCTGTAGCAGAGAGGAGGGGAGGAGGCAGGCCGGGAGGACGGGCGGGCGGCGCGTCACTCACTATGTTAAGCGCCCGTGCGCCGCCCGCCCGTCCTCCCGGTCTGCCTCCTCCCCTCCTCCCTCCTCTCTGCTACAGAACTTAATGTTGTAATGTAAGTAATACAGATGTCCATCCACATATTTATTTCATGGTAAGGGTTTGGGGGGAGAACTTCAGGCCACACTGTGCGTGTTCTAAATTCTAAGGCCTCTCATCCATCTACTAGATTATCTGTACTCAGAGAGTTATTACTGTGTTAGGCTACTTTCACGCTAGAGTTTTCAATTCCGCTATTGAGATCCGTCATAAGACGGGGGAGGGAGGAGACACAATAATTGGCTTGCCCTGGGTGTTGGCAGCCCATGCTACGCCACTGCATCCAGGGTAGATTGTATATGTGGGTGACATACAGAATATAACCAGGAAACAGACTGAAGAATGGGGACAATTCGATCTGAAAATTGGCGGCAGTCCTTGCAATGAATTATCTGTGGTTAAATCGCCCAGAAAGGCATTTATGGGGGGAGAGGACAGGTGTTTTTTTACTTTCCACAATTACTCAATAAAGTGTTGCCTAAGTCAGGAGAGAATCGGCCAGTCTTCTGGTTATTCGAGAACGTGGTTGTGACGGAGAAAGCATTCCAAAAAAACTATTTCTCTCCACCTGGAGACGAATCCTGTCAAGATTGATGCAAGTGCAGTATCAGCTGCTCATCGAGACAGATACTTCTGGGGGAACCCAGAATATATTTTTATTTTTGTACTGAAATAGGCCACTAAATGCTTTCACCACAAATAACTGCAGAAGTGAACTGAGAATATATTTTTATTTTTGTACTGAAATAGGCCACTTTACGCTTTCACCACAAATAAATGCAAAAGTGAACCGAGAATATATATATTTTTTTGTATTGAAATAGGCCACTATACGTTTCCACCACAAATAACTGCAGAAGTAAACTGAGAATATTTATTTATTTTTGTACTTAAATAGGCCACTATACGCTTTTACAACAAATAACTGCAACAGTGAAGTGTGTATATATTTTTCTTTCTGTACTGAAATAGGCCACAATACGATTTTACAGCAAATAAATGCAACAGTGAACTGCATATATACAGATGTAGCAGGGTTAACACGCAAACTCAAATTTCTTAACTCATCGCGTTATCTTGAAACAAAAGCCATTGAAAAGCAATTGAAGGTGTTTGCTTAACGCATTAAGTTTAGACAACACGTCTCATAAACCATGAGTGTTAACTCTACTACATCTGTATTTTTCTTTTAGTACTGAAATACGTCACTAAACACTTTTACCACAAAACACTGCAACAGTGAACTGCGTATGTATTATTTTTTCTGTACTGAAATACGCCACTAAATGCTTTCACAACATATAACTGCAGAAGTGAACTACATATATATTTTTCTGTACTGAAATATGCCACTAAATGCTTTCACCACATATAACTGCAGAAGTGAACTACATATATATTTTTCTTTTTGTACTGAAATACGCCACTAAACGCTTTCTCCACAAAACCCTTCAACAGTGAACTGCGTATGTATTATTTTTTCTGTACTGAAATACGCCACTAAATGCTTTCACAACATATAACTGCAGAAGTGAACTGAGAATATATTTTTCTGTACTGAAATATGCCACTAAACGCTTTCACAACATATAACTGCAGAAGTGAACTGAGAATATATTTTTCTTTTTCCACAGATATAAGCCACTAAAAGCTTTTCAACATAGCACTTGCACCCCAAGAACAAATAGCTGGAAGGACAGAGTTATATAATGGCTATTTGGATCCCCAAATAATCTTTTCCTGCACTTGTAAATCGCTTTCCTATCACTGTCCCTAGCGCCTTCTGACGTCTCTCCCTGCACTAAGATGCTGTGAAATGCATCCTCCCTATCCTTTCCCTGCACTTATAAATCGTTTTTTTCAATCGTTTTTTTTACAATGAGGTTTATCCTATTGCTATCCCTAGAGCCTTCTCACTTCTGTCTCTGCACTCAGAACACTGGAAAATGTCTGAATCCAAGATGGCCACCGTATTTATAAGGCTGTGACATCACAGGGCTGGCTGGCTGCTAATTGGCTCCATGCAGGCATGTCAATCTGGGTGATCCTTCCCAGAGTTTCTTGCCCCATGTCCTCAGTCCTCACACTTGTAGCCGCCATTTTAGTAAAAATGCGATTCGTTACCACGAAGCAAGAGAAAATTCTAATTCGGATCAAATTCCACTTCGTCAGCTTCGAACTCATTTGTGAGTTCAGTGGGTGACATATACCCAATTTTTTGTATGAGGTAAAACTGCACTGCATAAGTGACAGGAAAAGTAATGTAGTTAATCTGTCTGTATGTTTGGTGGGTGACATATACCCTTTTTTTTTAGGTACACCTGCAGTGAATATGTGACAGGGAAAGTAATATACTTGTAGTCAATCCGTCTGTTAGTTCAGTGGGTGACATATACCCAATTTTTTGTATGAGGTACAACTGCACTGCATATGTGACAGGAAAAGTAATATAGTTAATCTGTCTGTAAGTTCGGTGGGTAACATATACCCTTTTTTTTTAGGTACACCTGCAGTGAATATGTGACAGGGAAAGTAATATACTTGTAGTCAATCCGTCTGTTAGTTCAGTGGGTGACATATACCCAGTGTTTGTGTGAGGTACACCCGCATTGCATAAGTGACAGGGACAGTAATATAGTTAATCCATTTGTGAATTTCGTGGGTGATATATACCTATCTTTTTTTTGGGAGGAACACCTGCACTGCATATGTGACCGGGAAAGTAATATACACTGAGCAAAAATATTCTGCTCCCATTTTGCATGAGCTGAACTCAAAGATCTTAAACATTTTCTACATACAAAAAAGACCCATTACTCTCAAATATTGTTCACAAATCTGTCTAAATCTGTGTTAGTGAGCGCTTATCCTTTGCCGAATAAGCCATCCCATCTCACAGGTGTGGCACATCAAGGTGCTGATTAGACAGCATAAATATTGCACAGGTGTGCCTTAGACTGCCCACAATAAAAAGCCACTTTGAAATGTGCAGTTTGATCACACAGCACAATGCCACACATGTCGCAACATTTGAGGGAGCGTGCAATTGGCATGCTGACTGCAGGAATGTCTACTAGAGCTGTTGCCCGTGCAATGAATGTTCATTTCTCTACCATAAGCCGTCTCCAAAGGTGTTTCAGAGAATTTGACCGTACATCTAACCGGCCTCACAACCGCAGCCCACGTGTAACCACACCAGCCCAGGACCTCCACATCCAGCATGTTCACCTCCATGATCGTCTGAGACCAGCCACCCGGACGGCTGCAGCAACAATCCGTTTGCATAACCAAAGAATTTCTGCGCAAATTGTCAGAAACCGTCCCAGGGAAGCTCATCTGCATGCTCGTCGTCCTCATCCGGGTCTGGACCTGACTGCAGTTCGTTGTCGTAACCGACTTGAGTGGGCAAATGCTCACATTCAATGGCGTCTGGCATGTTGGAGAGGAGTTCTGTTCACGGATGAGTCCCAGTTTTAACTGTTCAGGGCAGATGGCAGACAGCGTGTGTGGCGTCGTGTGGGTGAGTGGTTTGCTGATGTCAACGTTGTGGATCGAGTGGCCCATGGTGGAGGTGGGGTATGTTATGGACAACGAACACAGATGCATTTTATTGATGGCATTTTGAATGCACAGAGATACGTGACGAGATCCTGAGGCCCATTGTTGTGCCATTAATCCACGACCATCACCTCATGTTGCAGCATGATAATGCACGGCCCCATATTGCACAGATCTGTACACAATTCCTGGAAGCTGAAAACATCCCAGTTCTTGCATGGCCAGCATACTCACCGGACATGTCACCCATTGAGCATGTTTGGGATGCTCTGGATTGGCGTATACGACAGCGTGTTCCAGTTCCTGCCAATATTCTGCAACTTCGCACAGCTATTGAAGAGGAGTGGACCAACATTCCACGGGCAACAATCAACAACCTGATCAACTCTATGCGATTGAGATGTGTTACACTGCGTGAGGCAAATGGTGGCCACACCAGATACTGACTGGTTTTCTGACCCCCTCCCCCAGTAAGGCAAAACTGTGCACATTTCAGAGTGGCCTTTTATTGTGGGCAGTCTGTAAGGCACACCTGTGCAATATTCATGCTGTTTAATCAGCACCTTGATATGCCACACCTGTGGGGTGGGATAGATTATCTCGGCAAAGAAGAAGTGCTCACTAACACAGATTTAGACAGATTTGTGAACAATATTTGAGAGTAATGGGTCTTTTTTGTATGTAGAAAATGTTTCAGATCTTTGAGTTCAGCTCATGCAAAATGGGAGCAAAACCGAGTGTTGTGTTTATATTTTGCTCAGTGTAGTTAATCCGTCTGTGAGTTCGGTGAGTGACATATACCCATTTTTGTTTTGGAGGTACACCTGCACTGCATACGTGACAGGGAAAGTAATATAGTTAATCCGTCTATTAGCTTGATGGGTGACATATACCCATTTTTTGTGTGAGGTACACCTGCACTGCATACATGACAGGGAACGTAATATGGTTAATCCATCTGTTAGTGTGGTGGGTGACATATACTCATTTTTATTTAAGGTACACCTGCAATGCATACGTGACAGGGAAAGTAATATAGTTAATCCGTCTGTGAGTTTGGTGGGTGACATATACCCATTCTTGTTTTGGAGGTACACCTGCACTTCATACATGACAGGGAAAGTAATATACGCATTGTTAATCTGTCTGTGAGTTCGGTGGGTAACTGTAACGAACCTCCTCGTAGTGGAACGCTGTTTGAAGACTAGCCGATTCCATCCTGCTGTAGCCAGGGGCGCTGTACGGATACTAGCGTTGCCCTCAATTTTGTAAATCCACGAATGGTGTCTCAGAGCTGCTTCTCCTCTCACTAGGACGCCATCCCACTGCTTGCCACCAATGTAACGAATCTCCTAGCACCCCGACCGGGTACCTCCGTTGATAGATGCTCCTAGTGCTTCCCGAGGTCCCCAAGCACTCCACTTGACACCGTAAGCGCTGCAGACCCCACGAACCGCCGAAGCTTGGTTGAGCTCTCACCGTCTCCTACCCACCCTGGACCTACGACAAGGCTCCAGGCTCCAGTGGGGGAACCTCTCCCAAATCCCGAGAGCAGGAACAGCTCTTACAAGAGCTAGTAGTTATGCCAGGGGAGTATAGCAAATCTTCAGCGTATAGCAATCCCCCAGTGTCGATCAGTTACCCAAACGCCAGCCTCAACATGGTAAAGGGTAAAACAGGAACTCTTTATTTGAACACACAAGCATTGATTTATACACATTTTCCAACAAGGTTACCACCCACACGGTTTTGTAAAAACAGCCAATAACCACATACAATACATTCAGACACTCCCACATAAAATCCTCCCCTCTGCCCGTGATCCAATTACCTCACTCCGGGTTGATGCAATCATCACAGGCAGGCGAATACACAATGTCTTCTGTCCTGGAGACAACCGAGACGTAATTCAATTATCTCTCAGGACAAGGGACATCGCCAATACACACAGAGAGACAATGGAACAGACCTCACTACTCAGCGTATACAATGTCCCACCCTTTTTAATACACATAGTCATTTAACATCCCAAAATGGCACGAATTAGACCAGGGGTTCAAGTTAGTACAAGTCCTTTGTGAACAAAGGAAGCCTGGCTGATGAGAGGGCCCATAATCCTGGGGCAAGAGGCTGGTAGCCAGGCCCCACCAAAACCCAGTGGCGAGGTTGGTTTCGCCACACATCTCCCCTTCCCAGGGAAGACTAACCAGATACCTGACCTCACGCCGGTCGGTATCTGAGTTAGTCTGGCAGTCCACCCACAGCCCAATACTGGACCTGTTGAATTTTGGGGCCTGGCTCTGTTCTGTATGTCCCCAGCTGTTGAGGGGGCATCTGCTACTCCTTGCTTCCTTGTTGTTCTCTAGCTTGGAGCTGTAGGTACTTGGTGGGCAGAGGCCGACTGCGCTCTGCCCAGATGCCAGCTCTTCCGCTGAGGTAGCCTGTGGGAAGTCCGGCTCCGGAGAAGAGGATAGGGGGAGGGCAGAGGCCAACTGTGTTCTGCCCCGATGCCAGCTCTTCCGCTGAGGAAGCCGGTGTGGAGTCACCCTCTGGAGAAGAGGATAGAGGAGGGCAGAGGCCAACTGCGCTCTGCCCAGATGCCAGCTCTTCCGCTGGGGAAGCCGGTGTGGAGTCAGCCTCTGGAGAAGAGGATAGAGGAGGGCAGAGGCCAACTGTGTTCTACCCAGATGCCAGCTCTTCCGCTGGGGAAGTCGGTGTGGAGTCAGCCTCTGGAGAAGAGGATAGAGGAGGGCAGAGGCCAACTGTGTTCTGCCCAGATGCCAGCTCTTCCGCTGGGGAAGCCGGTGTGGAGTCAGCCTCTGGAGAAGAGGATAGAGGAGGGCAGAGGCCAACTGTGTTCTGCCCAGATGCCAGCTCTTCCGCTGGGTAAGCCGGTGTGGAGTCATCCTCTGGAGAAGAGGATAGAGGAGGGCAGAGGCCAACTGTGTTCTGCCCAGATGCCAGCTCTTCCGCTGGGGAAGCCAGTGTGGAGTCATCCTCTGGAGAAGAGGATAGAGGAGGGCAGAGGCCAACTGCGCTCTGCCCAGATGCCAGTTCTTCCGCTGGGGAAGCCGGTGTGGAGTCAGCCTCTGGAGAAGAGGATAGAGGAGGGCAGAGGCCAACTGTGTTCTGCCCCGATGCCAGCTCTTCCGCTGGGGAAGTCGGTGTGGAGTCAGCCTCTGGAAAAGAGGATAGAGGAGGGCAGAGGCCAACTGTGTTCTGCCCAGATGCCAGCTCTTCCGCTGGGGAAGTCGGTGTGGAGTCAGCCTCTGGAGAAGAGGATAGAGGAGGGCAGAGGCCAACTGTGTTCTGCCCAGATGCCAGCTCTTCCGCTGGGGAAGCCGGTGTGGAGTCAGCCTCTGGAGAAGAGGATAGAGGAGGGCAGAGGCCAACTGTGTTCTGCCCAGATGCCAGCTCTTCCGCTGGGGAAGCCGGTGTGGAGTCATCCTCTGGAGAAGAAGATATAGGAGGGCAGAGGCCAACTGTGCTCTGCCCAGATGCCAGCTCTTCCGCTGGGATGGGGTCAGGGAATCCTACCCCAAGGACCTTGTTGCGGATCAGCTGGGGAGAGGAGGGATCGCTTACCTCCTCCTCCTGGCATTCCTGCAGAGTTGGTGGGGACTCTGTACCGGCCATCCAGCATCCCGGTAGGCCTAGTGCAGAGACTGCGGTCCCATCTGCATCATTGGAGTTAGGGGTGCTGTCCCCCTGTGGTTGGGGAGAGGGACCGGTTGTCTCCTCTCCCTTCAAAGTACACTGCCACTGGGGATCAGGACCAACTGTCCCTACTGCCTGAAACTCCGGCTGCCATTGGGGATCTGGGCCGACTGACCAGCATCCCTGTAGTGCCGGTGGAGAGATCTCGGTCCCATCTCCACCTGCCATATGGGTTTCCCCCCAGGACCAGTCTATGAGGTCCCCTACCTCTGTAGCTGGTACTGAAGCAAGGGATACTTCAGTCGGGTCTTCCCAGCTGTAGGGTTGTAGGTCTGGGACTGCCACCCAGCTCTCTGGCAGTGTATATTGGGAACAAATTGAGCTGAAGAAGTATTGGTAATCCTGCTCCAGCTCCCACTCCTTTGACACTAGAGATGCCAGATCTTGTCTCACCTTTCTCGCTGTAGCCCAGTCATGCATAGCCTCCCTGTAGTCATAGATATCCCAGAACCGGGACTCTCCAGCATCTCCGAACTTCAGTTCTGCGAAGGCCTCAAGCAACAGGCCAGGGCCATCATAATTCCCACCCTCGGGTCTGTCGTGCTCAGCCATCCAGGGGTAGTGCCGAATCACATACCACCAGAGTGCCTGGTAGGCGTTGCCTAGCCAACGCTCCTTCCATACCAGGCTCTCCAGTTCTGTCACCCACTCACCCAGGGGCTTCTCTACCAGAAGGGGCATTCGCAGGGCTACTCGCATCCGCAACTGCTGCTCCTCACTGGGGAGACACTCGCCCCGCCGACGCTGTACATCTTCCAGGGCCTCGTGCCAGACGCCTTTCCGGACTGCATCCCTCCAGTCCGGGTCATCCTCCTCCTCGTAGTGGAACGCTGTTTGAAGACTAGCCGATTCCATCCTGCTGTAGTCAGGGGCGCTGTACGGATACTAGCGTTGCCCTCAATTTTGTAAATCCACGAATGGTGTCTCAGAGCTGCTTCTCCTCTCACTAGGACGCCATCCCACTGCTTGCCACCAATGTAACGAATCTCCTAGCACCCCGACCGAGTACATCCGTTGATAGATGCTCCTAGTGCTTCCCGAGGTCCCCAAGCACTCCACTTGACACCGTAAGCGCTGCAGACCCCACGAACCGCCGAAGCTTGGTTGAGGTCTCACCGTCTCCTACCCACCCTGGACTTACGACAAGGCTCTAGGCTCCATTGGGGGAACCTCTCCCAAATCCCGAGAGCAGGAGCAGCTCTTACAAAATCCTCCCCTCTCCCACACAAAATCCTCCCCTCTGCCCGTGATCCAATTATCTCACTCTGGGTTGATGCAATCATCACAGGCAGGAGAATACACAATGTCTTCTGTCCTGGAGACAACCGAGACGTAATTCAATTATCTCTCAGGACAAAGGACATCGCCAATACACACAGAGAGATAATGGAACAGACCTCACTACTCAGCGTATACAATGTCCCACCCTTTTTAATACACATAGTCATTTAACATCCCAAAATGGCACGATTTAGACCAGGGGTTCAAGTTAGTACATGTCCTTTGTGAACAAAGGGAGACTGGCTGATGAGAGGGCCCATAATTCTGGGGCAAGAGGCTGGTAGCCAGGCCCCTCCAAAACCCAGTGGTGAGGTTGGTTTTGCCACAGTAACATATACCAATTATTTTTTTTAGGTACAACTGTACTGCATACGTGACAGCGAAAGTAATATAGTTAATCCATATTTTAGTTCAGTGGGTGACATATACACTTTTTTTTTTTTTTTTTTGGTACACCTGCACTGCATACGTGACAGGGAAGTTAATATAGTTAATCCGTCTTTTAGTTCAATGGGTGACATATACCCATTTTTTTTCTGAGGTACACCTGTACTACATATGTGACAGCTAAAGTAATATAATTAATCCATCTGTGAGTTTAGTGGGTGACATATACCCATTTTATTTTTTAGATACACCAACACTGCATACGTGACAGGGAAAGTAATATAGTTAATCCATCTTTTAGTCAGAGGGTGAAATATAAGATTTTTTTTTTAGGTACACCTGCACTGCATACGTGACATGGAAATGTATAAAGTTAATACGTCTGTGAGTTCGGTGGGTGACATGTACCCATTTTTTGTGTGAGGTACTCCTGTACTGCATACGTGACAAGGAAATGAATATATTTAATCCATCTGTTACATCGGTGGGTGACATTTAACAATTGTTTGTGTGAGGTCCACCAGAAACGACAGCAGGCTGTTTTGAAACTCATCTGTTTGGGGGAAAAACCACACCGCGCAGGAGCTGTGGACGGGCATGGAACAACAGACCGATGAGTAGTTGGTGCCACTGAGCCTCAAGCCCGGCCTGGTGGTGTGTGATAACAGGCAAAATCTTGTAGCAGCTCTTGTCCTAGCCGGTTTGACGCACATCCCTTACCTGGCGCACGTGCTGAATTTGGTAATGCAGAGGTTCTTGAAAAATTTCCCAGATATTTCAGAGCTGCTTCAGAAAGTGCGGGCCGTCTCTGCGCACTCACCGCTCACCGCCTCATATGCGACGTACCCACAAGGTGGAACTCCACCTTGTACATGCTGGAGAGACTTTGCGAGCAGCAGCAGGCGATAGTGGAGTTTCAGCTGCAGCACGCACGGGTGAGTCGCTCTGCGGAACAGCACCACTTCACCACCAATTAGTGGGCCTCCATGCGGGATGTGTGTGCCGTGTTGCGCTGTTTCGAGTACTCCACCAACATTGCCAGTGCTGATGTTGCAGTCCTCAGCGTTACTATCCCACTTCTATGTCTCCTTGAAAAAACACTTCGGGCGATGATGAAAGAGGATGTGGCACTGGAGGAAGGGAAGAGGGGTCATTTCCATGGTTATCAGGCCAGTCATTCAAAAGTGGCTCGGAGGGTGGGTTCCTGCAGCAACAGAGGCCAGATACACATCTGTCCAGCTAGGACACAGTTCTGGAGGATGTGGAGGATAATGATGAGGAGGAACCGTGTTCATAGCAGTGTGGCACCCAAAGCAGCTCATGGGCATCACTGGAGCGTGGCTGGGTGGATACAGAGGACACAGACGATTCACCTCCCACAGAGGACAGCTTGTCATTGCCTCTGGGCAGGCTGGCACACATGAGCGACTACATGCTGCAGTGCCTGCGCAACAACTGCCAAGTTTCCCACATTCTAACCAGTGCTGATTACTGGGTGGCGACCCTGCTGAATTCCCGCTACAAGGACAACATGCCGTCCTTAATTCCGTCACTGGAGCGTGATCGTAAGATGCGCAAGTACAAGTGCACGCTGGAAGATGCGCTGCTTATGGGATTCCCACCTGACATCAGGGGCTCAGTGGAAGCACAAGGCGAAGGCAGAGGAGGAGGAGGAGGAGGAAGAAGTCGCCAACGCAGCTGGGGCACCGCCAGCACCTCAGAAGGGGGAGTTAGCATGGCTGAAATGTGGAAAAGCTTTGTCAGCACGCCACAACAATCAGCACCACCAGCTGATATGGAATGTCTTAGCAGGAGGCAGCATTTCAGCAACATGGTGGTTCAGTACTTGTGCACACGCCTACATGTACTGACTGATGGGTCTGTCCCATTCAACTTCTGGGTCTCCAAATTGGGCACATGGCCTGAGCTTGCTGTTTAGCCTTGGAGGTGCTGGCCTGCCCTGCGGCCAGTGTATTGTCCGAATGTGTGTTGAACACGGCAGGGGGTGATCACAGACAAGCGCAGCTGCCTGTCTACAGCCAACATGGACAAGCTCATGTTCATTAAAATAACCAGGCATGGATCCCACAGGATTTGTTTGTACCTTGTGCTGAATAGACAAGTATACTGGCCGCACCCAGCCATTGTTAGACTCCAGCGCACGTTCTCTTTGCATTCTCTATTTTAGTTCCAAATTTTTTTGGGGTCTTCACAAATTTATAAAAAAATAAAGAAAAAAAAAACAAAACAGTGTTAGCTACCTCCTCCTCCTCCAACGCCGCTTCCACGTACACCACCACATCCACTGCCTCCTCAACCTTCTACTCCACTTTAACCTCTGCCTCCTAGTTCAAGATTATTCTTTTTGATTTTTTCCTATACTATGTTATTTTAAGTCATTTCCATATCCACATTTGTTTTCAGGGCAACTGTCCTGCTCTTATCCCCATTTTGCTTACTTTTGCAGCCCTCTAGCCCTTAGTACGACTATTTTACAGTCATTTTAGTGCACCAAAGTTTGGGTCCCAATACACTTCAATGGTGTTTGGGTTCGAGTTCGGGTAAAGTTCGAGTCCCGAACCCGAACATTCACCCGAAGTTCGGCCAAACCCGGCGAACCCGAACATCCATGGGTCCGCTCAATCCTATTTGCCACTAAAAGATGACAAAAAGGGCTTTGAACGGCAAATATATAAAATTTTTGCCACAAATGCACAACAAAAAGGGCTTTAGAACATATAACTGCAATGCTAAACGGCAAATATATTTTACTTTTGCCACTAATGCAAGACAAAAAGGGCTTTAGAGCATATAACTGCACCGCTGAACGGAAAATACATTTTACTTTTGCCACTAATACATGAGAAAAAAGGGCTTTAGACCATATAACTGCGCTGCTAAATAGCAAAAAATATTATACTTTTGCCACTAATGCACGGCAAAAAGTGTTTTAGAACATATAACTGCACCGCTGAATGGCAAATATATTAGAATTTTGTCACTAATACACGTCAAGAAGTGCTTTAGAACATCTAACTACACAGCTGAACGGTAAATATATTTTACTTTTGCCACTAATGCGCAACAAAAATAGCTTTAAAATATATAACTACAACGCTCAACGGTAAATATATTTTTATTTTGCCACTAATACACGACAAACTGGCTTTAGAACATATAACTGCACTGCTGAATGGCAAATATATTTTACTTTTGCTACTAATACACGCCAAAAAACACGTTACAACATATAATTGTTACCCTGAATGGCAAACATATTTTACTTTTCCTTCTAATGCACGACAAAAATGGCTTTAGAAGATATAACTGCACCGATGTACGGCAAATTTATTTTACTTTTACCACTAATACACAACAAAAAGGGTTTTAGAACATATAACTGCAATGCTGAATGGAAAATATATTTTACTTTTGCCACTAATACACATTAAAAAGTGCTTTAGAACAAATTACTGCACCGCGAACCGCAAATATATTTTTATTTTGCCACTAATGCGCGACCAAAAGGGCTCTAGAACATATAACTGCAACACTGAACAGTAAATATATTTTACTTTTGCCACTAATGCACGACAAAAATGGCTTTAGAACAAATTACTTCACCGCTGAATGGCAAATATATTTTTATTTTCACACTAATACACGACAAAACGGGCTTTAGTACATATAACTGCAACATTGAACGGCAAATATATATTTATTTTGTCACTATTACATGACAAAAATGTCTTTAGCACAAATAACTGCACAGCTGATCGGTAAATATTTTTTTATTTTGACACTAATACATGACAAAACGTGCTTTAGAACATGCAAATGCACCGCAAAATAATAAAAATATTTTACTTTTGCCACTAATGCACGACACAATGGGCTTTAGAACGTATAACTGCACCGCTGAACGCCAAATATAATTTACTTTTGCCACTAATGCACAACAAAAATGTCCTTAGCACAAATAACTGCACCGCTGAACGGCAAATATATTTTTATTTTGACACTATTACACGACAACAAGTGGTTTTGAACATACAACTGTGCCGCTAAATAGTAAAAATATTTTACTTTTGCCACTAATGCACAACAAAATGGGCTTTAGAACATCTAACTACACAGCTGAACGGTAAATATATTTTACTTTTGCCACTAATGCACGACAAAAATGGCTTTAAAATATATAACTACCACGCTGAACGGCAAATATATTTTTATTTTGCCACTAATACATGACAAAAAGGGCTTTAGAACATATAACTGCACCGCTGAATGTCAAATATATTTTACTTTTTCAACTAATACACTCCAAAAAGTGCTTTAGAACATATAACTGTGCCCCTAATCGGCAAACATATTTTACTTTTGCTACTAATGCACGACAAAAATGGCTTTAGAACATATAACTGCACCGATAAACGGCAAATATTTTTTAATTTTGACACTAATACACGACAAAAAGTGCTTTAGAACATGCAAATGCGCCGCAAAATAATAAAAATATTTAACTTTTGCCACCGATGCACGACACAATGGGCTTTAGAACATATAACTGCACCGCTGAACGGAAAATATATTTTACTTTTGCCACTAATGCACGACAAAAAGGGCATAAGAACATATAACTGCACCGCTGAACGCCAAATATATTTTACTTTTGCCACTAATGGACGACAAAAATGTCTTTAGCACAAATAACTGCACCGCTGAACGGCAAATATATTTTTATTATGACACTATTACACGACAACAAGTGGTTTTGAACATACAACTGTGCCGCTAAATAGTAAAAATATTTTACTTTTGCCACTAATGCACAACAAAATGGGCTTTAGAACATCTAACTACACAGCTGAACGGTAAATATATTTTACTTTTGCCACTAATGCACGACAAAAATGGCTTTAAAATATATAACTACCACGCTGAACGGCAAATATATTTTTATTTTGCCACTAATACATGACAAAAAGGGCTTTAGAACATATAACTGCACCGCTGAATGTCAAATATATTTTACTTTTGCAACTAATACACTCCAAAAAGTGCTTTAGAACATATAACTGTGCCCCTAATCGGCAAACATATTTTACTTTTGCCGCTAATGCACAACAAAAATGGCTTTAGAACATATAACTGCACCGATGAACGGCAAATACACTGCTCAAAAAAATAAAGGGAACACAAAAATAACACTTCCTAGATCTGAGTTAATTAAATATTCTTCTGAAATACTTTGTTCTTTACATAGTTGAATGTGCTGACAACAAAATCACACAAAAATAAAAAAATGGAAATCAAATTTTTCAACCCATGGAGGTCTGGATTTGGAGTCACACTCAAAATTAAAGTGGAAAAACACACTACAGGCTGATCCAACTTTGATGTAATGTCCTTAAAATAAGTCAAAATGAGGCTCAGTAGTGTGTGTGGCCTCCACGTGCCTGTATGACCTCCCTACAACGCCTGTGCATGCTCCTGATGAGGTGGCGGACGGTCTCCTGAGGGATCTCCTCCCAGACCTGGACTAAAGCATCTGCCAACTCCTGGACAGTCTGTGGTGCAACGTGACGTTGGTGGATAGAGCGAGACATGATGTCCCAGATGTGCTCAATTGGATTCAGGTCTGGGGAACGGGCGGGCCAGTCCATAGCATCAATGCCTTCATCTTGCAGGAACTGCTGACACACTCCAGCCACATGAGGTCTAGCATTGTCTTGCATTAGGAGGAACCCAGGGCCAACCACACCAGCATATGGTCTCACAAGGGGTCTGAGGATCTCATCTCGGTACCTAATGGCAGTCAGGCTACCTCTGTCGAGCACATGGAGGGCTGTGCGGCCTTCCAAAGAAATGCCACCCCACACCATTACTGACCCAATGACAAACCGGTCATTCTGGAGGATGTTGCAGGCAGCAGAACGTTCTCCACTGCATCTCCAGACTCTGTCACGTCTGTCACATGTGCTCAGTGTGAACCTGCTTTCATTTGTGAAAAGCACAGGGCGCCAGTGGCGAATTTGCCAATCTTGGTGTTCTCTGGCAAATGCCAAACATCCTGCACGGTGTTGAGAGTAAAGCAAAACCCCCACCTGTGGACGTCGGGCCCTCATATCACCCTCATGGAGTCTGTTTCTGACCGTTTGAGCAGACACATGCACATTTGTGGCCTGCTGGAGGTAATTTTGCAGGGCTCTGGCAGTGCTCCTCCTGTTCCTCCTTGCACAAAGGCGGAGGTAGCGGTCCTGCTGCTGGGTTTTTGCCCTCCTACGGCCTCCTCCACGTCTCCTGATGTACTGGCCTGTCTCCTGGTAGCGCCTCCATGCTCTGGACACTACGCTGACAGACACAGCAAACCTTCTTGCCACAGCTCGCATTGATGTGCCATCCTGGATAAGCTGCACTACCTGAGCCACTTGTGTGGGTTGTAGACTCCGTCTCATGCTACCACTAGAGTGAAAGCACCGCCAGCATTCAAAAGTGACCAAAACATCAGCCAGGAAGCATAGGAACTGAGAAGTGCTCTGTGGTCACCACCTGCAGAACCACTCCTTTATTGGGGGTGTCTTGCTAATTGCCTATAATTTCCACCTGTTGTCTATCCCATTTGCACAACAGCATGTGAAATTGATTGTCACTCAGTGTTGCTTCCTAAGTGGACAGTTTGATTTCACAGAAGTGTGATTGACTTGGAGTTATATTGTGTTGTTTAAGTGTTCCCTTTATTTTTTTGAGCAGTGTATATTTTACTTTTCCCACTAATACATGTCAAAAAGTGCTTTAGAACATATAACTGCACTGCTAAATGGCAAATATATTTTACTTTTGCCAGTAATACATGTCAAAAAGTGCTTTAGAACATATAACTGCACTGCTGAATGGCAAATATATTTTACTTTTGCCACTAATACATAACATAAAGGGCTTTAGAACATCTAACTACACAGCTGAACTGTAAATATATTTTACTTTTGCCACTAATGCACAACAAAAATGGCTTTAAAATGTATAACTACCACGCTGAACGGCAAATATATTTTTATTTTGCCACTTATACACAACAAAAAAGGGTTTAGAACATATAACTGCACTGCTGAATGGCAAATACAGGCAGGCGGGTCATAAGTATTGGGACAACAACACAATTCTAACATATTTGGCTCTATACACCACCACAATGGATTTGAAATGAAACAAACAAGATGCGCTTTAACTGCAGACTGTCAGCTTTAAATTGAGGGTATTTACATACAAATCAGGTGAACGGTGCAGGAATTACAACAGTTTGCATATGTGCCTCCCACTTGTTAAGGGACCAAAAGTAATGGGAAAATTGGCTTCTCAGCTGTTCCATGGCCAGGTGTGTGTTATTCCCTCATTATCCCAATTACAATGAGCAGATAAAGGTCCAGAGGTCATTTCAAGTGTGCTATTTGCATTTGGAATCTGTTGCTGTCAACTCTCAAGATGAGATCCAAAGAGCTGTCACTATCAGTGAAGCAAGCCATCATTAGGCTGAAAATAACAAAACAAACCCATCAGAGAGATAGCAAAAACATTAGGCGCACCGGTGAGCTCAGCAACACCAAAAGACCCGGAAGACCACGGAAAACAACTGTGGTGGATGACCGAAGAATTCTTTCCCTGGTGAAGAAAACACCCTTCACAACAGTTGGCCAGATCAAGAACACTATCCAGGAGGTAGGTGTATGTGTGTCAAAGTCAACAATCAAGAGAATTCTTCACCAGAGTGAATACAGAGGGTTCTCCACAAGATGTAAACCATTGGTGAGCCTCAAAAACAGGAAGGCCAGATTAGAGTTTGCCAAACAACATCTAATAAAGCCTTCACAGTTCTGGAACAACATCCTATGGACAGATGAGACCAAGATCACCTTGTACCAAAGTGATGGGGAGAGAAGAGTATGGAGAAGGAAAGGAACTGCGCATGATCCTAAGCATATCACCTCATCAGTGAAGCATGGTGGTGGTAGTGTCATGGCGTGGGCATGTATGGCTGCCAATGGAACTGGTTCTCTTGTATTTATTGATGATGTGACTGCTGACAAAAGCAGCAGGATCAATTCTGAAGTGTTTCGGGCAATCTTATCTGCTCATATTCAGTCAAATGCTTCAGAACCTTATTGGACGGCGCTTCACAGTGCAGATGGACAATGACCCAAAGCATACTGCAAAAGCAACCAAAGAGTTTTTTAAGGGAAAGAAGTGGAATGTTATGCAAAGACCAAGTCAATCACCTGACCTGAATCCAATTGAGCATGCATTTCACTTGCTGAAGACAAAACAAAAAGGAAAATGCCCCAAGAACAAGCAGGAACTGAAGACAGTTGCAGTAGAGGCCTGACAGAGCATCACCAGGGATGAAACCCAGCGTCTGGTGATGTCTATGCGTTCCAGACTTCAGGCTGTAATTGACTGCAAAGGATTTGCAACCAAGTATTAAAAAGTGAAAGTTTGATTTATGATTATTATTATGTCCCATTACTTTTGGCCCCTTAACAAGTGGGAGGCACATATGCAAAGTGTTGTAATTCCTACACCATTCACTTGATTTGGATGTAAATACCCTCTAATTAAAGCTGACAGTCTGCAGCACATCTTGTTCGTTTCATTTCAACTCCATTGTGGTGGTGTGTAGAGCCAAAAGTGTTAGAATTGTGTAGATGTCCCAATATTTATGGACCTAACTGTATATTTTACTTTTGCTACTAATACATGCCAAAAAGCGCTTTAGAACATATAACTGTGCCCCTGAACAGGAAACATATTTTACTTTTCCTTCTAATGCACGACAAAAATGGCTTTAGAAGATATAACTGCACCGATGTACGGAAAATTTATTTTACTTTTACCACTAATACACAACAAAAAGGGTTTTAGAACATATAACTGCAATGCTGAATGGAAAATATATTTTACTTTTGCCACTAATACACATTAAAAAGTGCTTTAGAACAAATTACTGCACCGCGAACCGCAAATATATTTTTATTTTGCCACTAATGCGCGACCAAAAGGGCTCTAGAACATATAACTGCAACACTGAACAGTAAATATATTTTACTTTTGCCACTAATGCACGACAAAAATGGCTTTAGAACAAATTACTTCACCGCTGAATGGCAAATATATTTTTATTTTCACACTAATACACGACAAAACGGGCTTTAGTACATATAACTGCAACATTGAACGGCAAATATATATTTATTTTGTCACTATTACATGACAAAAATGTCTTTAGCACAAATAACTGCACAGCTGATCGGTAAATATTTTTTTATTTTGACACTAATACATGACAAAACGTGCTTTAGAACATGCAAATGCACCGCAAAATAATAAAAATATTTTACTTTTGCCACTAATGCACGACACAATGGGCTTTAGAACGTATAACTGCACCGCTGAACGCCAAATATAATTTACTTTTGCCACTAATGGACAACAAAAATGTCCTTAGCACAAATAACTGCACCGCTGAACGGCAAATATATTTTTATTTTGACACTATTACACGACAACAAGTGGTTTTGAACATACAACTGTGCCGCTAAATAGTAAAAATATTTTACTTTTGCCACTAATGCACAACAAAATGGGCTTTAGAACATCTAACTACACAGCTGAACGGTAAATATATTTTACTTTTGCCACTAATGCACGACAAAAATGGCTTTAAAATATATAACTACCACGCTGAACGGCAAATATATTTTTATTTTGCCACTAATACATGACAAAAAGGGCTTTAGAACATATAACTGCACCGCTGAATGTCAAATATATTTTACTTTTTCAACTAATACACTCCAAAAAGTGCTTTAGAACATATAACTGTGCCCCTAATCGGCAAACATATTTTACTTTTGCTACTAATGCACGACAAAAATGGCTTTAGAACATATAACTGCACCGATAAACGGCAAATATTTTTTAATTTTGACACTAATACACGACAAAAAGTGCTTTAGAACATGCAAATGCGCCGCAAAATAATAAAAATATTTAACTTTTGCCACCGATGCACGACACAATGGGCTTTAGAACATATAACTGCACCGCTGAACGGAAAATATATTTTACTTTTGCCACTAATGCACGACAAAAAGGGCATAAGAACATATAACTGCACCGCTGAACGCCAAATATATTTTACTTTTGCCACTAATGGACGACAAAAATGTCTTTAGCACAAATAACTGCACCGCTGAACGGCAAATATATTTTTATTATGACACTATTACACGACAACAAGTGGTTTTGAACATACAACTGTGCCGCTAAATAGTAAAAATATTTTACTTTTGCCACTAATGCACAACAAAATGGGCTTTAGAACATCTAACTACACAGCTGAACGGTAAATATATTTTACTTTTGCCACTAATGCACGACAAAAATGGCTTTAAAATATATAACTACCACGCTGAACGGCAAATATATTTTTATTTTGCCACTAATACATGACAAAAAGGGCTTTAGAACATATAACTGCACCGCTGAATGTCAAATATATTTTACTTTTGCAACTAATACACTCCAAAAAGTGCTTTAGAACATATAACTGTGCCCCTAATCGGCAAACATATTTTACTTTTGCCGCTAATGCACAACAAAAATGGCTTTAGAACATATAACTGCACCGATGAACGGCAAATACACTGCTCAAAAAAATAAAGGGAACACAAAAATAACACTTCCTAGATCTGAGTTAATTAAATATTCTTCTGAAATACTTTGTTCTTTACATAGTTGAATGTGCTGACAACAAAATCACACAAAAATAAAAAAAATGGAAATCAAATTTTTCAACCCATGGAGGTCTGGATTTGGAGTCACACTCAAAATTAAAGTGGAAAAACACACTACAGGCTGATCCAACTTTGATGTAATGTCCTTAAAATAAGTCAAAATGAGGCTCAGTAGTGTGTGTGGCCTCCACGTGCCTGTATGACCTCCCTACAACGCCTGTGCATGCTCCTGATGAGGTGGCGGACGGTCTCCTGAGGGATCTCCTCCCAGACCTGGACTAAAGCATCTGCCAACTCCTGGACAGTCTGTGGTGCAACGTGACGTTGGTGGATAGAGCGAGACATGATGTCCCAGATGTGCTCAATTGGATTCAGGTCTGGGGAACGGGCGGGCCAGTCCATAGCATCAATGCCTTCATCTTGCAGGAACTGCTGACACACTCCAGCCACATGAGGTCTAGCATTGTCTTGCATTAGGAGGAACCCAGGGCCAACCACACCAGCATATGGTCTCACAAGGGGTCTGAGGATCTCATCTCGGTACCTAATGGCAGTCAGGCTACCTCTGTCGAGCACATGGAGGGCTGTGCGGCCTTCCAAAGAAATGCCACCCCACACCATTACTGACCCAATGACAAACCGGTCATTCTGGAGGATGTTGCAGGCAGCAGAACGTTCTCCACTGCATCTCCAGACTCTGTCACGTCTGTCACATGTGCTCAGTGTGAACCTGCTTTCATTTGTGAAAAGCACAGGGCGCCAGTGGCGAATTTGCCAATCTTGGTGTTCTCTGGCAAATGCCAAACATCCTGCACGGTGTTGAGAGTAAAGCAAAACCCCCACCTGTGGACGTCGGGCCCTCATATCACCCTCATGGAGTCTGTTTCTGACCGTTTGAGCAGACACATGCACATTTGTGGCCTGCTGGAGGTAATTTTGCAGGGCTCTGGCAGTGCTCCTCCTGTTCCTCCTTGCACAAAGGCGGAGGTAGCGGTCCTGCTGCTGGGTTTTTGCCCTCCTACGGCCTCCTCCACGTCTCCTGATGTACTGGCCTGTCTCCTGGTAGCGCCTCCATGCTCTGGACACTACGCTGACAGACACAGCAAACCTTCTTGCCACAGCTCGCATTGATGTGCCATCCTGGATAAGCTGCACTACCTGAGCCACTTGTGTGGGTTGTAGACTCCGTCTCATGCTACCACTAGAGTGAAAGCACCGCCAGCATTCAAAAGTGACCAAAACATCAGCCAGGAAGCATAGGAACTGAGAAGTGCTCTGTGGTCACCACCTGCAGAACCACTCCTTTATTGGGGGTGTCTTGCTAATTGCCTATAATTTCCACCTGTTGTCTATCCCATTTGCACAACAGCATGTGAAATTGATTGTCACTCAGTGTTGCTTCCTAAGTGGACAGTTTGATTTCACAGAAGTGTGATTGACTTGGAGTTATATTGTGTTGTTTAAGTGTTCCCTTTATTTTTTTGAGCAGTGTATATTTTACTTTTCCCACTAATACATGTCAAAAAGTGCTTTAGAACATATAACTGCACTGCTAAATGGCAAATATATTTTACTTTTGCCAGTAATACATGTCAAAAAGTGCTTTAGAACATATAACTGCACTGCTGAATGGCAAATATATTTTACTTTTGCCACTAATACATAACATAAAGGGCTTTAGAACATCTAACTACACAGCTGAACTGTAAATATATTTTACTTTTGCCACTAATGCACAACAAAAATGGCTTTAAAATGTATAACTACCACGCTGAACGGCAAATATATTTTTATTTTGCCACTTATACACAACAAAAAAGGGTTTAGAACATATAACTGCACTGCTGAATGGCAAATACAGGCAGGCGGGTCATAAGTATTGGGACAACAACACAATTCTAACATATTTGGCTCTATACACCACCACAATGGATTTGAAATGAAACAAACAAGATGCGCTTTAACTGCAGACTGTCAGCTTTAAATTGAGGGTATTTACATACAAATCAGGTGAACGGTGCAGGAATTACAACAGTTTGCATATGTGCCTCCCACTTGTTAAGGGACCAAAAGTAATGGGAAAATTGGCTTCTCAGCTGTTCCATGGCCAGGTGTGTGTTATTCCCTCATTATCCCAATTACAATGAGCAGATAAAGGTCCAGAGGTCATTTCAAGTGTGCTATTTGCATTTGGAATCTGTTGCTGTCAACTCTCAAGATGAGATCCAAAGAGCTGTCACTATCAGTGAAGCAAGCCATCATTAGGCTGAAAATAACAAAACAAACCCATCAGAGAGATAGCAAAAACATTAGGCGCACCGGTGAGCTCAGCAACACCAAAAGACCCGGAAGACCACGGAAAACAACTGTGGTGGATGACCGAAGAATTCTTTCCCTGGTGAAGAAAACACCCTTCACAACAGTTGGCCAGATCAAGAACACTATCCAGGAGGTAGGTGTATGTGTGTCAAAGTCAACAATCAAGAGAATTCTTCACCAGAGTGAATACAGAGGGTTCTCCACAAGATGTAAACCATTGGTGAGCCTCAAAAACAGGAAGGCCAGATTAGAGTTTGCCAAACAACATCTAATAAAGCCTTCACAGTTCTGGAACAACATCCTATGGACAGATGAGACCAAGATCACCTTGTACCAAAGTGATGGGGAGAGAAGAGTATGGAGAAGGAAAGGAACTGCGCATGATCCTAAGCATATCACCTCATCAGTGAAGCATGGTGGTGGTAGTGTCATGGCGTGGGCATGTATGGCTGCCAATGGAACTGGTTCTCTTGTATTTATTGATGATGTGACTGCTGACAAAAGCAGCAGGATCAATTCTGAAGTGTTTCGGGCAATCTTATCTGCTCATATTCAGTCAAATGCTTCAGAACCTTATTGGACGGCGCTTCACAGTGCAGATGGACAATGACCCAAAGCATACTGCAAAAGCAACCAAAGAGTTTTTTAAGGGAAAGAAGTGGAATGTTATGCAAAGACCAAGTCAATCACCTGACCTGAATCCAATTGAGCATGCATTTCACTTGCTGAAGACAAAACAAAAAGGAAAATGCCCCAAGAACAAGCAGGAACTGAAGACAGTTGCAGTAGAGGCCTGACAGAGCATCACCAGGGATGAAACCCAGCGTCTGGTGATGTCTATGCGTTCCAGACTTCAGGCTGTAATTGACTGCAAAGGATTTGCAACCAAGTATTAAAAAGTGAAAGTTTGATTTATGATTATTATTATGTCCCATTACTTTTGGCCCCTTAACAAGTGGGAGGCACATATGCAAAGTGTTGTAATTCCTACACCATTCACTTGATTTGGATGTAAATACCCTCTAATTAAAGCTGACAGTCTGCAGCACATCTTGTTCGTTTCATTTCAACTCCATTGTGGTGGTGTGTAGAGCCAAAAGTGTTAGAATTGTGTAGATGTCCCAATATTTATGGACCTAACTGTATATTTTACTTTTGCTACTAATACATGCCAAAAAGCGCTTTAGAACATATAACTGTGCCCCTGAACAGGAAACATATTTTACTTTTCCTTCTAATGCACGACAAAAATGGCTTTAGAAGATATAACTGCACCGATGTACGGAAAATTTATTTTACTTTTACCACTAATACACAACAAAAAGGGTTTTAGAACATATAACTGCAATGCTGAATGGAAAATATATTTTACTTTTGCCACTAATACACATTAAAAAGTGCTTTAGAACAAATTACTGCACCGCGAACCGCAAATATATTTTTATTTTGCCACTAATGCGCGACCAAAAGGGCTCTAGAACATATAACTGCAACACTGAACAGTAAATATATTTTACTTTTGCCACTAATGCACGACAAAAATGGCTTTAGAACAAATTACTTCACCGCTGAATGGCAAATATATTTTTATTTTCACACTAATACACGACAAAACGGGCTTTAGTACATATAACTGCAACATTGAACGGCAAATATATATTTATTTTGTCACTATTACATGACAAAAATGTCTTTAGCACAAATAACTGCACAGCTGATCGGTAAATATTTTTTTATTTTGACACTAATACATGACAAAACGTGCTTTAGAACATGCAAATGCACCGCAAAATAATAAAAATATTTTACTTTTGCCACTAATGCACGACACAATGGGCTTTAGAACGTATAACTGCACCGCTGAACGCCAAATATAATTTACTTTTGCCACTAATGCACAACAAAAATGTCCTTAGCACAAATAACTGCACCGCTGAACGGCAAATATATTTTTATTTTGACACTATTACACGACAACAAGTGGTTTTGAACATACAACTGTGCCGCTAAATAGTAAAAATATTTTACTTTTGCCACTAATGCACAACAAAATGGGCTTTAGAACATCTAACTACACAGCTGAACGGTAAATATATTTTACTTTTGCCACTAATGCACGACAAAAATGGCTTTAAAATATATAACTACCACGCTGAACGGCAAATATATTTTTATTTTGCCACTAATACATGACAAAAAGGGCTTTAGAACATATAACTGCACCGCTGAATGTCAAATATATTTTACTTTTTCAACTAATACACTCCAAAAAGTGCTTTAGAACATATAACTGTGCCCCTAATCGGCAAACATATTTTACTTTTGCTACTAATGCACGACAAAAATGGCTTTAGAACATATAACTGCACCGATAAACGGCAAATATTTTTTAATTTTGACACTAATACACGACAAAAAGTGCTTTAGAACATGCAAATGCGCCGCAAAATAATAAAAATATTTAACTTTTGCCACCGATGCACGACACAATGGGCTTTAGAACATATAACTGCACCGCTGAACGGAAAATATATTTTACTTTTGCCACTAATGCACGACAAAAAGGGCATAAGAACATATAACTGCACCGCTGAACGCCAAATATATTTTACTTTTGCCACTAATGGACGACAAAAATGTCTTTAGCACAAATAACTGCACCGCTGAACGGCAAATATATTTTTATTATGACACTATTACACGACAACAAGTGGTTTTGAACATACAACTGTGCCGCTAAATAGTAAAAATATTTTACTTTTGCCACTAATGCACAACAAAATGGGCTTTAGAACATCTAACTACACAGCTGAACGGTAAATATATTTTACTTTTGCCACTAATGCACGACAAAAATGGCTTTAAAATATATAACTACCACGCTGAACGGCAAATATATTTTTATTTTGCCACTAATACATGACAAAAAGGGCTTTAGAACATATAACTGCACCGCTGAATGTCAAATATATTTTACTTTTGCAACTAATACACTCCAAAAAGTGCTTTAGAACATATAACTGTGCCCCTAATCGGCAAACATATTTTACTTTTGCCGCTAATGCACAACAAAAATGGCTTTAGAACATATAACTGCACCGATGAACGGCAAATACACTGCTCAAAAAAATAAAGGGAACACAAAAATAACACTTCCTAGATCTGAGTTAATTAAATATTCTTCTGAAATACTTTGTTCTTTACATAGTTGAATGTGCTGACAACAAAATCACACAAAAATAAAAAAATGGAAATCAAATTTTTCAACCCATGGAGGTCTGGATTTGGAGTCACACTCAAAATTAAAGTGGAAAAACACACTACAGGCTGATCCAACTTTGATGTAATGTCCTTAAAATAAGTCAAAATGAGGCTCAGTAGTGTGTGTGGCCTCCACGTGCCTGTATGACCTCCCTACAACGCCTGTGCATGCTCCTGATGAGGTGGCGGACGGTCTCCTGAGGGATCTCCTCCCAGACCTGGACTAAAGCATCTGCCAACTCCTGGACAGTCTGTGGTGCAACGTGACGTTGGTGGATAGAGCGAGACATGATGTCCCAGATGTGCTCAATTGGATTCAGGTCTGGGGAACGGGCGGGCCAGTCCATAGCATCAATGCCTTCATCTTGCAGGAACTGCTGACACACTCCAGCCACATGAGGTCTAGCATTGTCTTGCATTAGGAGGAACCCAGGGCCAACCACACCAGCATATGGTCTCACAAGGGGTCTGAGGATCTCATCTCGGTACCTAATGGCAGTCAGGCTACCTCTGTCGAGCACATGGAGGGCTGTGCGGCCTTCCAAAGAAATGCCACCCCACACCATTACTGACCCAATGACAAACCGGTCATTCTGGAGGATGTTGCAGGCAGCAGAACGTTCTCCACTGCATCTCCAGACTCTGTCACGTCTGTCACATGTGCTCAGTGTGAACCTGCTTTCATTTGTGAAAAGCACAGGGCGCCAGTGGCGAATTTGCCAATCTTGGTGTTCTCTGGCAAATGCCAAACATCCTGCACGGTGTTGAGAGTAAAGCAAAACCCCCACCTGTGGACGTCGGGCCCTCATATCACCCTCATGGAGTCTGTTTCTGACCGTTTGAGCAGACACATGCACATTTGTGGCCTGCTGGAGGTAATTTTGCAGGGCTCTGGCAGTGCTCCTCCTGTTCCTCCTTGCACAAAGGCGGAGGTAGCGGTCCTGCTGCTGGGTTTTTGCCCTCCTACGGCCTCCTCCACGTCTCCTGATGTACTGGCCTGTCTCCTGGTAGCGCCTCCATGCTCTGGACACTACGCTGACAGACACAGCAAACCTTCTTGCCACAGCTCGCATTGATGTGCCATCCTGGATAAGCTGCACTACCTGAGCCACTTGTGTGGGTTGTAGACTCCGTCTCATGCTACCACTAGAGTGAAAGCACCGCCAGCATTCAAAAGTGACCAAAACATCAGCCAGGAAGCATAGGAACTGAGAAGTGCTCTGTGGTCACCACCTGCAGAACCACTCCTTTATTGGGGGTGTCTTGCTAATTGCCTATAATTTCCACCTGTTGTCTATCCCATTTGCACAACAGCATGTGAAATTGATTGTCACTCAGTGTTGCTTCCTAAGTGGACAGTTTGATTTCACAGAAGTGTGATTGACTTGGAGTTATATTGTGTTGTTTAAGTGTTCCCTTTATTTTTTTGAGCAGTGTATATTTTACTTTTCCCACTAATACATGTCAAAAAGTGCTTTAGAACATATAACTGCACTGCTAAATGGCAAATATATTTTACTTTTGCCAGTAATACATGTCAAAAAGTGCTTTAGAACATATAACTGCACTGCTGAATGGCAAATATATTTTACTTTTGCCACTAATACATAACATAAAGGGCTTTAGAACATCTAACTACACAGCTGAACTGTAAATATATTTTACTTTTGCCACTAATGCACAACAAAAATGGCTTTAAAATGTATAACTACCACGCTGAACGGCAAATATATTTTTATTTTGCCACTTATACACAACAAAAAAGGGTTTAGAACATATAACTGCACTGCTGAATGGCAAATACAGGCAGGCGGGTCATAAGTATTGGGACAACAACACAATTCTAACATATTTGGCTCTATACACCACCACAATGGATTTGAAATGAAACAAACAAGATGCGCTTTAACTGCAGACTGTCAGCTTTAAATTGAGGGTATTTACATACAAATCAGGTGAACGGTGCAGGAATTACAACAGTTTGCATATGTGCCTCCCACTTGTTAAGGGACCAAAAGTAATGGGAAAATTGGCTTCTCAGCTGTTCCATGGCCAGGTGTGTGTTATTCCCTCATTATCCCAATTACAATGAGCAGATAAAGGTCCAGAGGTCATTTCAAGTGTGCTATTTGCATTTGGAATCTGTTGCTGTCAACTCTCAAGATGAGATCCAAAGAGCTGTCACTATCAGTGAAGCAAGCCATCATTAGGCTGAAAATAACAAAACAAACCCATCAGAGAGATAGCAAAAACATTAGGCGCACCGGTGGCTCAGCAACACCAAAAGACCCGGAAGACCACGGAAAACAACTGTGGTGGATGACCGAAGAATTCTTTCCCTGGTGAAGAAAACACCCTTCACAACAGTTGGCCAGATCAAGAACACTATCCAGGAGGTAGGTGTATGTGTGTCAAAGTCAACAATCAAGAGAATTCTTCACCAGAGTGAATACAGAGGGTTCTCCACAAGATGTAAACCATTGGTGAGCCTCAAAAACAGGAAGGCCAGATTAGAGTTTGCCAAACAACATCTAATAAAGCCTTCACAGTTCTGGAACAACATCCTATGGACAGATGAGACCAAGATCACCTTGTACCAAAGTGATGGGGAGAGAAGAGTATGGAGAAGGAAAGGAACTGCGCATGATCCTAAGCATATCACCTCATCAGTGAAGCATGGTGGTGGTAGTGTCATGGCGTGGGCATGTATGGCTGCCAATGGAACTGGTTCTCTTGTATTTATTGATGATGTGACTGCTGACAAAAGCAGCAGGATCAATTCTGAAGTGTTTCGGGCAATCTTATCTGCTCATATTCAGTCAAATGCTTCAGAACCTTATTGGACGGCGCTTCACAGTGCAGATGGACAATGACCCAAAGCATACTGCAAAAGCAACCAAAGAGTTTTTTAAGGGAAAGAAGTGGAATGTTATGCAAAGACCAAGTCAATCACCTGACCTGAATCCAATTGAGCATGCATTTCACTTGCTGAAGACAAAACAAAAAGGAAAATGCCCCAAGAACAAGCAGGAACTGAAGACAGTTGCAGTAGAGGCCTGACAGAGCATCACCAGGGATGAAACCCAGCGTCTGGTGATGTCTATGCGTTCCAGACTTCAGGCTGTAATTGACTGCAAAGGATTTGCAACCAAGTATTAAAAAGTGAAAGTTTGATTTATGATTATTATTATGTCCCATTACTTTTGGCCCCTTAACAAGTGGGAGGCACATATGCAAAGTGTTGTAATTCCTACACCATTCACCTGATTTGGATGTAAATACCCTCTAATTAAAGCTGACAGTCTGCAGCACATCTTGTTCGTTTCATTTCAACTCCATTGTGGTGGTGTGTAGAGCCAAAAGTGTTAGAATTGTGTAGATGTCCCAATATTTATGGACCTAACTGTATATTTTACTTTTGCTACTAATACATGCCAAAAAGCGCTTTAGAACATATAACTGTGCCCCTGAACAGGAAACATATTTTACTTTTGCTACTAATGCACGACAAAAATGGCTTTAGAACATATAACTGCACCGATGAACGGCAAATATATTTTACTTTTACCACTAAGGCCTTGTTCACATCAGCGTTCAGCCTTTCCGTTCTCCTGCTCCGTTATAGGAGCAGGAAAACGGAAAGGACGGATTCGGCTCATAACTGAGCCGAACGGAGCCTACGGACCTCATAGACCCCCATAGACTATAATGGGGTCCGTTAGGTTTCCGCTCAGAAGATGATTTTGGAGCGGAGACAAAAGTCCTGATGTGAACATAGCCTAAGTAATACATGACAAACAGGGCTTTAGAACATATTACTGCAACATTGAACGGTAAATATATATTTTTTTTGCCACTAATGCACAACAAAAATGGCTTTAGAACGTATAACTGTGGAGGACTTGCCGCTGAGTCCTGAGCTGGTAGACCTCAATATCTAATTTTGGTACAAAACAGCACCAGGACCCCACTCTATCCCGAGCCTGGGAGAATTTGGTAGTAGTTGAGGGTAAGCCGCAACAACCGGAGTACGAGTCTATGTTTCCCCGTTTTGTGGTTCAACAGGAGATTCTGTACCGGGTAAATAAACTACGGGGTGGGCATATTGAACAGCTAATGGTGCCCAAGGCGTATCGCAAGCTCGTGTTGGAGTTAACCTACCAACATGTTCTTGGGGTACACAATCAGGAACAGATTCTACAGCGGTTCTACTGGCCCAGTGTGTTCAGAGAGGCGGAAGAGTTCTGCAAGTCTTGCCCAACCTGCCACATAACCAGTCCCCAGCCACATTTCCGTAGTCCTCTGGTCCTTCTCCCGATTATTGAGGTTCCATTTGACAGGATAGCTATGGATCTCATAGGCCCAATACCGAAGTCCGCTAGAGGGTACCAACACATCTTGGTCATCCTCGACTACACCACTCGGTACCCAGAGGCGGTACCACTGCATCATACATCAGCCAAACTCATAGCTAAGGAGTTAATGGAGATGTTTTCTCGAGTGGGTCTGCCTAAGGAGGTTCTGACTGACCAAGGGACCCCGTTTATGTCCAAGGTCATGAGGGAACTCTGTAAGTTGCTCCACATAAATCAGTTACGGACGTCCATGTATCATCCGCAAACAGATGGCCTGGTAGAAAGGTTTAATCAAACATGAAAAAATATGCTAAAAAGAGTGGTGTCTAATGATGGGAGGGACTGGGATCTTCTTCTGCCCTATCTCATGTTCGCAGTGCGAGAAGTGCCCCAGGCCTCTACTGGGTTCTCACCCTTCGAACTGCTATACGGAAGACACCCTCGCGGTCTGTTGGATGTCGCCAAAGAGGCGTGGGAACAACAACCCACACTGCACAAAAGTGTTGTTGAGTATGTCACCCAGATGCAAGGGTGGATGGAAACAGTGTTACTTTTGGAGGGAGGGAGCATATGGAGGCAGCGCAGCGAGCCCAGAGTAGTATCCATAATCGGCAGGCTCGGGTCCGGAACTTTGACCAGGGTGATCGGGTATTGGTGCTGATACCAACCGTAGACAGTAAGTTCCTAGCTAGGTGGCAGGGGCCCTACGTGGTACTTGAAAAAAGTGGAGAGGTAGATTACAAGGTACATCAGCCGGGGAGGCAAAAGCCGGAGCAGGTGTACCATGTGAATCTACTCAAACCCTGGAAAGATCTGGAAACCTGTACGGAAGACAGCCCACGTCCAGGGTTTCTAAAGGATGCGGATTCGGTCCCTCTGTCTGAAAGAAGTGAAGCAGCTGCCACAGTGAAAATTGCTGACAGCCTCTCCTCTAAACAGGCTCAGGAGGCCAGGGAGTTCGTTAGTCGGAACACGGATGTGTTCCCGGACCTTTCTGGATGCACTTCCATAATCCAACATGACATTATCACTAAGCCTCATGCAAAAATCTGGTTAAAACCGTACCAGGTACCCGAGGCTCGGTGACAAGCCATTGCGGAGAAAGTACAGCTGATTCTGCAGCTAGGTGTCATCGAGGAGTCAAAAAGTGAATGGGCCAGCCCGATAGTCTTAATACCGAAGCCGAACGAGACATTGCGCTTCTGTAACGACTTCCGTAAACTTAAAGGGAACCTGTCACCGGGATTTTGCTTATAGAGCTGAGGACATGGGTTGCTAGATGGCCGTTAGCACATCCGCAATATCCAGTCCCCATAGCTCTGTGTGCTTTTATTGTGTCAAAAAAACGATTTTATACATATGCAAATTACCCTGAGATGAGTCCTGTCCCTGACTCATCTCACATACAGGACTCATCTCAGGTTAATTTGCATATGGATCAAATCGGTTTTATTACACAATAAAAGCACACAGAGCTATGGGGACTGGGTATTGCGGATGTGCTAGCGCCAATCTAGCAACCCATGTCCTCAGCTCTATACACAAAATCCCGGTGACAGGTTCCCTTTAATGAGGTGTCCAAATTTGACGCATATCCAATGCCCCGAGAAGATGAGCTTATTGAGAGGTTAGGCCAAGCCCGGTATTTTTCTGTGTTGGACCTTACCAAAGGGTACTGGCAGGTACCCTTGACGGAGGCTGCCAAGGAAAAAACGGCTTTCATCACGCCAGAGGGGTTGTATCAGTACAAGGTATTACCCTTTGGTCTACATGGCGCTCCCGCCACGTTTCAAAGGCTAATGGACATTGTACTCCGTCCACATCGTCGGTACGCTTCGGCGTATCGTTATCCACAGCACCGACTGGGAAAGTCACCTACCTAAAGTACAGGCTGTAGTGGACTCCCTTAGGAAGGCTGGCTAACCCTAAAAAGTGCACAATAGGGTTAGAAGAGACCAAGTTCCTGGGGTAAGTAATTGGGCACGGAATTATTAAATCTCAGGTAAGCAAAATTGAGGCAATTTGGAATTGGACAAAAACACAGAAATATAGTGGCAATACTGGAGGAGCTGCTCAACCCCTAACACTGTAGCGTGTTTTTCACTGGGAGAGCAGCCCCACCGCATGTGGACCGCAGCGAACGACTATCCCCAGCAAAAAATGCATACGGTGGAGGATGTCGGCGCGGTATACATGCACCACAAGGACATCCTACACAAAACGGAGCATTGTGCGGATGTAAATACAATCATATAGCAAAAAAAAAAATGCACCACACGGATATGCCACTGACTATACTGGCTAGTCATAAATGCAGATATTAAAAGCTGAGACTTTCGCCAATATATTCCTGTCAGGAAAATATCGGAGCCCTTCATGCACCACGTCACGGTCACTCAGCATGGCAAAGGGTCCTACCACTACGCTAACTATGGTGTGAATAGGGTCTGAAGGTGATGTAATACAGCTCACAGCCAGGCTTCCACACAACCGCCTAGCAGGACAACTAGTGCAATGTGAACAAAGCCAAGACTGCAAGCCACACCCATATCAGACCATGTGATGGAGGTCACAAGGTGCAAAAGAGTGTTTGAGTGCCAGGTAAAGGCACATACACTACATATAAAACAAGACAAAAACACAGAAATATAGTGGCAATACTGGAGGAGCTGCTCAACCCCTAACACTGTTGCGTGTGTGGCTTGCAGTCTTGGCGAAAGTCTCAGCTTTTAATATCTGCATTTATGACTAGCCAGTATAGTCAGTGGAATATCCGTGTGGTGCATTTTTTTTTTGCTATATGATTGTATTTACATCCGCACAATGCTCCGTTTTGTGTAGGATGTCCTTGTGGTGCATGTGGACCGCGCCGACATCCTCCACCGTATGCATTTTTTGCTGGGGATAGTCGTTCGCTGCGGTCCACATGCGGTGGGGCTGCTCCCCCAGTGAAAAACACGCTACAGTGTTAGGGGTTGAGCAGCTCCTCCAGTATTGCCACTATATTTCTGTGTTTTTGTCTTGTTTTATATGTAGTGTATGTGCCTTTACCTGGCACTCAAACACTCTTTTGCACCTGGTGACCTCCATCACAGGGTCTGATATGGGTGTGGCTTGCAGTCTTGGCTTTGTTCACATTGCACTAGTTGTCCTGCTAGGCGGTTGTGTGGAAGCCTGGCTGTGAGCTGTATTACATCACCTTCAGACCCTGTTCACACCATAGTTAGCGTAGTGGTAGGACCCTTTGCCATGCTGAGTGACCGTGACGTGGTGCATGAAGGGCTCCGATATTTTCCTGACAGGAATATATTGGCGAAAGTCTCAGCTTTTAATATCTGCATTTATGACTAGCCAGTATAGTCAGTGGCATATCCGTTTGGTGCATTTTTAATTTTTTTGCAATTTGGAATTGGCCACAAACAGTCACTACTCGGCAAGTAAAGTAATTTCTGGGAATGGTGGAATACTATATGAGGTTTGTCCCCCACTTTGCTACAGTCACTGCACCATTGACAGGCCTTTTGAAGGGACGCAAGTCAGTGATGGTTCAGTGGAATGAGCAGGCGGAAAAGGCTTTCTCCGCTCTGAAGTCGGCCATGTGTGGGTCCCCAGTGTTGGTTATGCCCGACTTCAAGAGGGAGTTTGTGGTACAGACAGATGCCTCTGAAGTGGGCCTCGGAGCTTTACTCTCTCAGGACATCAATGGGGAGGAGCATCCCGTTGTTTTCCTGAGCCGCAAACTTACACCAGCTGAGACTAGGTACAGTAAAGTGGAGAGAGAGTGCCTGGCCACCAAGTGGGCACTCGAGTCTCTCTGCTATTACCTGTTGGGAAGAAAGTTCCGTCTGGTGACCGACCACTCCCCTCTCAAGTGGATGAGCCAAGCCAAAGACAGAAATGCTCAGGTCACCAGGTGGTTTTTGTCTCTACAGAATTTTAAGTTTTCAGTGGAACATAGGGAAGGCAGGTTACACTGTCTGTCGGGTGTTCACCCCCTCAGGGTTGAACAAAAGGGGGCGGTACGTAGGAAAGCGCAAGGGGCCGTCATTGACGGAAGATATGTGTCACCGAGGTTCCTGGCCTCGGTGAGGTAAAAGCCGGTAATTTTAAGTGTCAGCGGCAGCTAGTGCTGACTGACACTATTAATTATTTAGTGTGGCTATAAAGCCGATCCGGGCCGGCTCTTACTGGGAGCAGCCAAAGTGCAGGGTGGGTGGCTGTTCCCCACGTTCCAGGCCGGGTTTTGGTTTGGGATAAAAGCCCAGCCAGCAGTCTCAGCTGCGCAGATTATCCTCCATCTGATACTGGAGCGTTATCAGTCTGGGTGTTGGAGCCTGTATTGTAATGCATTGGCTGTAAGTGTATTTCCAGTGTAATTCAGGAGGCTGGATCTCACAGGTTGTCACAGAAGGCATCCACAATGCCTAAGGAAGGCATCGGGCTGCCTTCCCTGCCATCGAGTCCCCGTCACAGCAGCACGGGGACCCAACGGACACCCCGCACCTGGCAGGATAGTGCACGTGCCGCAGTCAGGGCTGACTGCGGCAGTACGAGGGTTAATGCGCCGGCATTGGTGTTTTCACCAATGCCATCGCATACAGAAGGGGTCCAGCTATCAGTGACTGCTGGACCTCTGCCGCTGATCGGGCGGTAGCAGCTCCTGCACCCGCTTGATCAGCCCTCCGTACATGTACGGCACTAGTCCTTAAGGAGTTAACCAGCAAGAACTTTTTTGCATATATTCTTTTCAAATGCTGAGAGGAAAGAAATCTTAATATGAAAAATATTGGCCTCCCTAGGGTATAGATGGAATCCTTCCTTACTAATTGGGGTTCATGGATCTTCTTACACCCAAAACTTCATGCTTAACTCAATTTTCTTCGGCAGTACTGCAGGAGCGCTTCCTATAGACTTATTCTAACTGATACTTATTACATTATATACTCTTTTAGTGTATTGTCCCCCCTTCCGGTACACTACACTTTCACCCTAACCCTTGAATCATCTTCATGCAGACTACCGTATGGCTATTTCAGTGTTTTGCGGTTTTCACTGATCCGTTGTTCTGTTTTTTGTTTCCATTGTGATTTCGTTTCGGGTCTGTGTTTCCGTTCCGTTTTTCCATATGGCATATACAGTATACAGTAATTACATAGAACAAATTGGGCTGGGCATAACATTTTCAATAGATGGTTCCGCAAAAAAGGGAACGGATACGGAAGACATACGGATGCATTTCCATATGCATTCCGTTTTTTTTGCGGACCCATTGACTTTAATGGAGCCACGGAACGTGATTTGCAGCCAAATATAGGACACGTTCTATCTTTGCACGGTACGGAGATACGGAAACACGTAAACGGAATGCATACGGAGTACATTCAGTTTTTTTTGCGGACCCATTGAAATGAATGGTTCCGTATACGGAACATATATGGAACGCAAAAAACGGCCCCCAAAACGGAAAAAAAAAAAACGGTAGTGTGAAAGAGGCCTAAGTACAAGGATGGAATTCAGAATGTAAAGCGTTTATTATCCATAGCACATTCTTACCAATGTACAGTCGTGGGCAAATGTTTTGAGAATTACATAAATATTGGAAATTGGAAAAGTTGCTGCTTAAGTTTTTATAATAGCAATTTGCATATACTCCAGAATGTTATAAAGAGTGATCAGATGAATTGCATAGTCCTTCTTTGCCATGAAAATTAACTTAATCCCAAAAAAAACCTTTCCACTGCATTTCATTTCTGTCATTAAAGGACCTGCTGAGATCATTTCAGTAATCGTCTTGTTAACTCAAGTGAGAATGTTGACGAGCACAAGGCTGGAGATCATTATGTCAGGCTGATTGGGTTAAAATGGCAGACTTGACATGTTAAAAGGAGGGTGATGCTTGAAATCATTGTTCTTCCATTGTTAACCATGGTGACCTGCAAAGAAACGCGTGCAGCCATCATTGCGTTGCATAAAAATGGCTTCACAGGCAAGGATATTGTGGCTACTAAGATTGCACCTCAATCAACAATTTATAGGATCATCAAGAACTTCAAGGAAAGAGGTTCAATTCTTGTTAAGAAGGCTTCAGGGCGTCCAAGAAAGTCCAGCAAGTGCCAGGATCGTCTCCTAAAGAGGATTCAGCTGCGGGATCGGAGTGCCACCAGTGCAGAGCTTGCTCAGGAATGGCAGCAGGCAGGTGTGAGCGCATCTGCACGCACAGTGAGGCGAAGACTTTTGGAAGATGGCCTGGTGTCAAGAAGGGCAGCAAAGAAGCCACTTCTCTCCAAAAAAACATCAGGGACAGATTGATCTTCCGCAGAAAGTATGGTGAATGGACTGCTGAGGACTGGGGCAAAGTCATATTCTCCGATGAAGCCTCTTTCCGATTGTTTGGGGCATCTGGAAAAAGGCTTGTCCGGAGAAGAAAAGGTGAGCGCTACCATCAGTCCTGTGTCATGCCAACAGTAAAGCATCCTGAGACCATTCATGTGTGGGGTTGCTTCTCATCCAAGGGAGTGGGCTCACTCACAATTTTGCCCAAAAACACAGCCATGAATAAAGAATGGTACCAAAACACCCTCCAACAGCAACTTCTTCCAACAATCCAACAACAGTTTGGTGAAGAACAATGCATTTTCCAGCACGATGGAGCACCGTGCCATAAGGCAAAAGTGATAACTAAGTGGCTCGGGGACCAAAACGTTGACATTTTGGGTCCATGGCCTGGAAACTCCCCAGATCTTAATCCCATTGAGAACTTGTGGTCAATCCTCAAGAGGCGGGTGGACAAACAAAAACCCACTAATTCTGACAAACTCCAAGAAGTGATTATGAAAGAATGGGTTGCTATCAGTCAGAAATTGGGCCAGAAGTTGATTGAGAGCATGCCCAGTCGAATTTCAGAGGTCCTGAAAAAGAAGGGCCAACACTGCAAATACTGACTCTTTGCATAAATGTCATGTAATTGTCGATAAAAGCCTTTGAAGTGCGTGTAATTATATTTCACTACATCACAGAAACAACTGAAACAAAGATCTAAAAGCAGTTTAGCAGCAAACTTTGTGAAAACTAATATTTGTGTTATTCTCAAAACTTTTGGCCACAACTGTATATGCAATGGTGGGCATAGGTGTATACTTGTAGGAAAATGCTGGAAACCCCCCCCCCCCCCCCTTGCTAACGTTTTGCAATATTGGATTGTATTCTGTTTGTAAGAAATTAGAGTGCTCATCCAAATTGCATTGGGTATTTGCATGTCCTGCACTCAAAATGTTTTTGCATGCTGCATGTGACAGGGTTTTTTCACCAACTGGCTCTTCCCCAATTCCCAAATGGGCATTCTGTCCCTGTAGCTCATTCAGTGACCCCTGTTATGCTGTATATGGTTCATGGTGTTGTGCTTTGCATTGTATGTTAGAGGAATTGCTATTACCAGAGCTAATGTCTAATTTGTGGCAATTTTATTGCTTTTTGGCAGCTGACTAAATATGTGAGAAATGCTGTTTATACGGATCATTCTGGAATAACTGTTTACTTTAATAAGAGAGGAAAACTGACTTCTAAGTGGAAATTAGTAAACTTGTATTTTCTGAAGAATCAGAAACGTTATGATTTAAATACAATACACTTGACCTCCTTTGAAGAATCTCCAGAAGAGGAAGCCATACTTGATATTGACCTGAAAAAAATTACTTGGAAAAATGACAGAGTAAGAGAAGAGAAATGATGATAAAGAGGTTTCTAAAATTCATTGACCAAAAACACAAATAATTACCATAAATGTCGTAAGAGAAACTTAATATTAATCTCCACTGCACTAATTTATTAATCGGAAGTTATACATTAACCTATAAATGGCTCTTTATAAGTAACTTTTAGGTGGGATATCCAGAAGAAATGGTCGGCCCCTCCTGGAGCAGGTACAGCTTGTGGTCATTGTGATGCTGTTTGGGAGTAAACATGACTCTATTTCTAATCCTAGCCAACCAGTCTAAGATACATCATCTTCTCTATGACTTTCAGAAAGTCTGAGTAATCGAGAGCAATGACCAGGAGCAGATTTCAAACTTAAAGAGGACCTGGAAAAATATCTAAAAGTGGATGCATTAAGTAGGTGGGTCTAAATTAAAAGAAGGGGTCAGCAAACAGTCAGGAATTTCCACGTTGAAGGTAGGTGGGGCCAATGTAAAAATACAATGGAATATTCCTGTAAGATATTGATACAGATCTCCCCCTCCCTTATATGCAGCTCTATAGTCAAGTATTGAGCACCATCATTTTTTATACAGCCCTAAAGTGATATTTGGGGCCCATTCATTACATAGATAATCCCATAGTGAGACAAGGAGCACCATAACTATATATAGAGCACCATAACTATATAGAGTGCTATAATTATTCACGGAGCACCTATTTACATACACAGTACATTTACATATTTACATAGTTCCATAGGTTGAAAATGGCCCGGGTCCATCAAGATCAACTTTTCTCAATCAATTATACACTTCCATGCATTTGCTATTTGATAAGCATCTTCCCTTTTTTAAAATGCTGACATATTGCCATTACTACGTCTTGGGGTAGACCAAGGATGACCGACCTGTGGCTCTCCAGCTGTTGCAAAACTACACTGCTCAAAAAAATAAAGGGAACACTTAAACAACACAATGTAACTCCAAGTCAATCACACTTCTGTGAAATCAAACTGTCCACTTAGGAAGCAACACTGAGTGACAATCAATTTCACATGCTGTTGTGCAAATGGGATAGACAACAGGTGGAAATTATAGGCAATTAGCAAGACACCCCCAATAAAGGAGTGGTTCTGCAGGTGGTGACCACAGAGCACTTCTCAGTTCCTATGCTTCCTGGCTGATGTTTTGGTCACTTTTGAATGCTGGCGGTGCTTTCACTCTAGTGGTAGCATGAGACGGAGTCTACAACCCACACAAGTGGCTCAGGTAGTGCAGCTTATCCAGGATGGCACATCAATGCCAGCTGTGGCAAGAAGGTTTGCTGTGTCTGTCAGCGTAGTGTCCAGAGCATGGAGGCGCTACCAGGAGACAGGCCAGTACATCAGGAGACGTGGAGGAGGCCGTAGGAGGGCAACAACCCAGCAGCAGGACCGCTACCTCCGCCTTTGTGCAAGGAGGAACAGGAGGAGCACTGCCAGAGCCCTGCAGAATGACCTCCAGCAGGCCACAAATGTGCATGTGTCTGCTCAAACGGTCAGAAACAGACTCCATGAGGGTGATATGAGGGCCCGACGTCCACAGGTGGGGGTTGTGCTTACAGCCCAACACCGTGCAGGACGTTTGGCATTTGCCAGAGAACACCAAGATTGGCAAATTCGCCACTGGCGCCCTGTGCTCTTCACAGATGAAAGCAGGTTCACACTGAGCACATGTGACACACGTGACAGAGTCTGGAGACACCGTGGAGAGCGTTCTGCTGCCTGCAACATCCTCCAGCATGACCGGTTTGGCATTGGGTCAGTAATGGTGTGGGGTGGCATTTCTTTGGAGGGTCGCACAGCCCTCCATGTGCTCGCCAGAGGTAGCCTGACTGCCATTAGGTACCGAGATGAGATCCTCAGACCCCTTGTGAGACCATTTGCTGGTGCGGTTGGCTCTGGGTTCCTCCTAATGCAAGACAATGCTAGACCTCATGTGGCTGGAGTGTGTCAGCAGTTCCTGCAAGACGAAGGCATTGATGCTATGGACTGGCCCACCCGTTCCCCAGACCTGAATCCAATTGAGCACATCTGGGACATCATGTCTCGCTCTATCCACCAACGTCTCGTTGCACCACAGACTGTCCAGGAGTTGGCAGATGCTTTAGTCCAGGTCTGGGAGGAGATCCCTCAGGAGACCGTCCGCCACCTCATCAGGAGCATGCACAGGCATGTAGGGAGGTCATACAGGCACGTGGAGGCCACACACACTACTGAGCCTCATTTTGACTTGTTTTAAGGACATTACATCAAAGTTGGATCAGCCTGTAGTGTGTTTTTCCACTTTAATTTTGAGTGTGACTCCAAATCCAGACCTCCATGAGTTGAAAAATTTGATTTCCATTTTTTTTTTTTGTGTGATTTTGTTGTCAGCACATTCAACTATGTAAAGAACAAAGTATTTTAGAAGAATATTTAATTAACTCAGATCTAGGATGTGTTATTTTTGTGTTCCCTTTATTTTTTTGAGCAGTGTACAAATCCCATCATGCCCTGATAGCTGTAGGATATCTGGGCATGATGGAAGTTGTATTTTAGGAACAGCTGGAGCGCCCTGGTTGGACAACCTTAAGGTAGAGTATTCCATCGTTTGACTAATCTAAGGGTAAAGAATCCTTTCCTGAATTGATGTCTACTCCACCTTTCCTACACATGCGCGGCGCACAAACCAATCAGCACACACTCCATCGGATCTCAGTTTTCTCCAATCCGATGGTATATTTTAACTTGCAGCGTCCCCATCACCATGGAAACACCTCTATGTTAGAATATACCATCAGATTTGAGTTAGATCGTGAAAACTCAGATCCGACAGTATATTCTAACACAGAGGCGTTCCCATAGTGATGGGGACGCTTCAAGTTAGAATATACTAAGAACTGTGTACATAACTGCCCCCTGCTGCCTGGCAGCACCCGATCTCTTACAGGGAGCTGTGATCCGCACAATTAACCCCTCAGGTGCCGCACCTGAGGGGTTAATTGTGCGGATCTCAGCCCCCTGATCGGGTGCTGCCAGGCAGCAGGGGCCAGACCTCCCTCCTTCCCAGTATTAAAAGCATTGGTGGCCAGTGTGGCCCCCCCTCCCTCCCCATTATTAAAAGCATTGATGGCCAGTGTGGCCCCCCCCTCCCTCCCCAGTATTAAAAGCATTGGTGGCCAGTGCGGCACCCCCCTCCCTCCCCAGTATTAAAAGCATTGGTGGCTAGTGCGGCCCCCCCTTCCCTCCCTCCCCAGTATTAAAAGCATTGGTGGCAGTGGCCACAGGCTAACAACCCCCCTCCCCCCATCATTGGTGGCAGCGGAGCGGCATTTCCGATCGGAGTCCCAGTTTAATCGCTGGGGCTCCGATCAGTTACCATGGCAGCCAGGACGCTACTGCAGTCCTGGCTGCCATGGTTACTTAGCTTATACTTACATGCGCTGTCTGTGGCCGGCCGGCGCTCCTCCTACTGATAAGTGACAGGTCTGTGCGATGCGCCGCACTGGCCACCAATGCTTTTAATACTGGGGAGGGAGTGAGGGGGGGCCGCACTGGCCACCGATGCTTTTAATACTGGGGAGAGAGGGGAGTCTGGCCCCTGCTGCCTGGCAGCACCCGATCAGGGGGCTGAGATCCGCACAATTAACCCCTCAGGTGCTGTACCTGAGGGGTTAATTGTGCTGATCACAGCTCCCTGTAAGAGATCAGGTGCTGCCAGGCAGCAGGGGGCAGTTATGTACACAGTTCTTAGTATATTCTAACTTGAAGCGTCCCCATCACTATGGGAACGCCTCTGTGTTAGAATATACTGTCGGATCTGAGTTTTCACGATCTAACTCAAATCCGATGGTATATTCTAACATAGAGGCGTTCCCATGGTGGTGGGAACGCTTCAAGTTAAAATATACCATCGGATTGGAGAAAACTCCGATCCGATGGTATATTAAAAGGGACTCCTGACTTTACATTGAAAGTCAATGGGCGACGGATCCGTTTACAATTGCACCAATATTGTGTCAATGTAAACTGATCCGTCCCCATTGACTTACATTGTAAGTCAGGACGGATCCGTTCAAGCAGCGTTTTGGTGTCCGCCTCCAGAGTGGAATGGAGGCGGAACTGAGTCAAACTGATGCATTCTGAATGGATACGCATCCATTCAGAATGCATTGGGGCTAAACTGATCCGTTTGTGGCCGTTTGCGAGAGCATTGAAACGGATCTCACAGGCGGACCCTGAAACGCCAGTGTGAAAGTAGCCTTAGTGAAGTGCGCATGCGCGGCGCACAAACCAATCAGCACACACTCCACACACACACAGCAGGGACCGCCCAAAGCACCGCGCCACCGGCCAATAAAAACACGGCGCGGCCGCCCAATCAAAGTCGCCGCCCGGACCGCCCACAATTGCGCCAGCCAATAAACACACGGCGCACCACACACTGTACGGACCGCCCACAGCATGGAGCCGTACAATCACACCATCCCCACAACAGTGCCGCTGGCCAATAACCGCCTCTTATGGTGTGTGGTGTCAGTTGGAGCAGAGTGTATAAGAAGGAGAGTGCATAAGAAGCGCCGCCATTACATGCACAGTGACAGAAATTGCTCTCAGATACACACTGCAGTTGCTGCCAGCAGTATTAGCTAGCACCACCAATCAGTGCCAGCAATAATTGCCAGCCATCAATCATTGCCACCAGTCACAGTAACAGCAGTCAGTGCCAGCCTTATCAGCCACCAGTCACAGTGCCAGTGGTCTCAGCACCACCAGTCAGTGCCAGCAGTCAGTGCGAGCTGTATCAGCCACCAGTCACAGTGCCAGTGGTCTCAGCACCACCAGTCAGTGCCAGCAGTCAGTGCGAGCTGTATCAGCCACCAGTCACAGTGCCAGTGGTCTCAGCACCACCAGTCAGTGCCAGCATTCAGTGCGAGCTGTATCAGCCACCAGTCACAGTGCCAGTGGTCTCAGCACCACCAGTCAGTGCGAGCTGTATCAGCCACCAGTCACAGTGCCAGTGGTCTCAGCACCACCAGTCAGTGCCAGCAGTCAGTGCCAGCCGTATCACCCACCAGTCACAGTGACAGCAGTCTCAGCAACAACAGTTAGTGCCAAGCGTATTAGCCACCAGTCACAGTGACAGTGGTTTCTGCACCACCAGTTAGTGCCAGCTCTATCAGCCACCAGTCACAGTGCCCGCTGTATTAGCACCACAAATCAGTGCCAGCTGTATCAGCCACCAGTCACAGTGCCAGTGGTCTCAGCACCACGAGTCAGTGCCAGCCGTATCAGCCACCAGTCACAGTGCCAGCAGTCTCAGCACCACGTGGCACTGCCAGTCATCTCAGCCACCAGTCAGCACCAGCTGTTTCAGCCATCAGCTGCAGTCTCAGCACCACCAGTCAGTCCTAGCAGTCAGTGCCAGCTCTATCAGCTACCAGTCACAGTGCCAGTGGTCTCAGCACCACCAGTCAGTGCCAGCCGTATCAGCCACCAGTCACAGTGACAGCAGTCTCAGCACCACGTGGCACTGTCAGTCGTCTCAGCCACCAGTAAGTGCCAGCTGTTTCAGCCATCAGCTGCAGTCTCAGCACCACCAGTCCGTGCCAGCCATCTCAGGCACCAGTCACAGTGCCCACAGTCTCAGCACCACCAGTCAGTGCCAGCAGTCAGTGCCAGCAATCAGTGCCAGCAGTATCAGCCACCAGTCACAGTGCCAGTGCTCTCAGCACCACCAGTCAGTGCCAGCCGTATCAGCCACCAGTCACAGTGCCAGTGGTCTCAGCACCACCAGTCAGTGGCAGTCAGTGCGAGCTGTATCAGCCACCAGTCACAGTGCCAGTGGTCTCAGCACCACCAGTCAGTGCCAGCAGTCAGTGCGAGCTGTATCAGCCACCAGTCACAGTGCCAGTGGTCTCAGCACCACCAGTCAGTGCCAGCAGTCAGTGCGAGCTGTATCAGCCACCAGTCACAGTGCCAGTGGTCTCAGCACCACCAGTCAGTGCCAGCAGTCAGTGCCAGCCGTATCACCCACCAGTCACAGTGACAGCAGTCTCAGCAACAACAGTTAGTGCCAAGCGTATTAGCCACCAGTCACAGTGACAGTGGTTTCTGCACCACCAGCTAGTGCCAGCTCTATCAGCCACCAGTCACAGTGCCCGCTGTATTAGCACCACAAATCAGTGCCAGCTGTATCAGCCACCAGTCACAGTGCCAGTGGTCTCAGCACCACGAGTCAGTGCCAGCCGTATCAGCCACCAGTCACAGTGCCAGCAGTCTCAGCACCACGTGGCACTGCCAGTCATCTCAGCCACCAGTCAGCACCAGCTGCTTCAGCCATCAGCTGCAGTCTCAGCACCACCAGTCAGTCCTAGCAGTCAGTGCCAGCTCTATCAGCTACCAGTCACAGTGCCAGTGGTCTCAGCACCACCAGTCAGTGCCAGCCGTATCAGCCACCAGTCACAGTGACAGCAGTCTCAGCACCACGTGGCACTGTCAGTCGTCTCAGCCACCAGTAAGTGCCAGCTGTTTCAGCCATCAGCTGCAGTCTCAGCACCACCAGTCCGTGCCAGCCATCTCAGGCACCAGTCACAGTGCCCACAGTCTCAGCACCACCAGTCAGTGCCAGCAGTCAGTGCCAGCAATCAGTGCCAGCAGTATCAGCCACCAGTCACAGTGCCAGTGCTCTCAGCACCACCAGTCAGTGCCAGCCGTATCAGCCACCAGTCACAGTGCCAGTGGTCTCAGCACCACCAGTCAGTGGCAGTCATATCAGCCACCAGTCACAGTGCCTGCAGTCTCAGCCAAAAGTCAGTGCCAGTGACGCATATTACAGCTACATATAAGTCAGTATTACAGTAAGAGAAAATATTATAAAATTATAAAAGTACAAGCCTATATTACTTGGACTTTTTACTAACAACATGCCACCCAAAAAAAAGGACACATCAAGTAGGACAAAAGACACAGACAATGAAACCCTACATAACCAAATTCTCCTGGAGAAACAGTCAAGTCAGCAAGTAAAAATCAAAAAAAGAAAGGCTGAAAAAACACTCTTACAGTGGTTGACAAACTGCTAAAAGAAATAATGGATAACCAGAAACCCTTTGGAGGAAAAGTTTTATTACTTGGTGGAGATTTTCGGCAAACACTTCCAGTGGTTCCTCATGGTGACCGGACAAAAATTGTTGAAGCATGTATAAAGTATAATAAACTGTGGCAAAGCTTCCAAATACTTAACCTTACAAACAATATCCGTTCAGTTGATACTGAATTCAGCAATTGGTTGATCCAAGTTGGCAATGGTGATACACCACACATTGACGGTTTGCCTGAAGACATAATTGAAATCCCTTCAAAAATTTTATGTACAGGAAATATTGTCAACAACTTTTTTGGAGAAAGAATTTTAGTTGCTGATGTCTTAAAGATAACAAAACAATGTATTCTTTGCCCAAAGAACTCTGATGTTGATAGCATAAATGAAGAGGTGCTAAACATTTTGGAAGGAGATACTGTGACATTCCTTAGCTCAAACTCAATTGATGACTCAACTGAGGAAGATATGCAGAACTATCCTATTGAGTTTCTTAATGAGTTAACTCCAACAGGAATGCCGAGGCATAAACTGAACCTTAAAAAGGGAGCAATAATTATGCTCCTCAGAAATATAATCACTAAAAGAGGATTGTGCAATGGAACCTGCCTCTTTGTTAAAGACTTCAAAAGAAACCTCATTATTGCTCAAGTAATAACAGGTTCAGCGGAAGGGGACATGGTCTTTATTCCACGTATTGATTTAGCTCCATCCTCTACTAATTTGCCATTTACCTTAAGAAGACGACAATTTCCAGTTGCATTAGCCTTTGCCATGACAATTAATAAAGCTCAGGGGCAAACCTTAGAAAAAGTTGGCATTTACTTGCCAGAACCAGTATTCTGCCACGGTCAGTTATATGTTGCATTATCTAGAGTTAGAACTTTTTCAGATGTGGTTGTAAAGGTTGTAGATGGTCCTGAACAAGGCAAACTGTTGCCAAATTCAGATAGAATATTTACAAGAAATGTTGTAACATAGTAACATAGTACATAAGGCTGAAAAAAGACATTTGTCCATCCAGTTCGGCCTGTCATCCTGCAAGTTGATCCAGAGGAAGGCAAAAAAAACCTGTGAGGTAGAAGCCAATTTTCCTCACTTTAGGGGAATAAAAAATTCCTTCCCGACTCCAATCAGGCAATCAGAATAACTTCCTGGATCAACGACCCCTCTCTAGTAGCTATAGCCTGTAATGTTATTAGACTCCAGAAATACATCCAGGCCCCTCTTGAATTCCTTTATTGTACTCACCATCACCACCTCTTCAGGCAGAGAGCTCCATAGTCTCACTGCTCTTACCATAAAGAATCCTCTTCTATGTTTGTGTACAAACCTTCTTTCCTCCAAACGCAGAGGATGTCCCCTCGTCACAGTCACAGTCCTGGGGATAAATAGATGATGGGAGAGATCTCTGTACTGCCCCCTGATATATTTATACATAGTAATTAGATCTCCCCTCAGTCGTCTTTTTTCTAACGTGAATAACCCTAATTTTGATAATCTTTCAGGGTACTGTAGTTGCCCCATTCCAGTTATTACTTTAGTTGCCCTCCTCTGGACCCTCTCCAGCTCTGCTATGTCTGCCTTGTTCACAGGAGCCCAGAACTGTACACAGTCCTCCATGTGTGGCCTGACTAGTGATGTGTAAAGTAGTAGAAATATGTTCTCATCACGGGCATCTATGCCCCTTTTAATGCAACCCATTATCTTATTGGCCTTGGCAGCAGCTGCCTGACACTGTTTTTTGCAGCTTAGTTTGCTGTTTATTAAAATTCCTAGATCCTTTTCCATGTCAGTGTTACCGAGTGTTTTACCATTTAGTATGTACGAGTGACTTGCATTATTCCTTCCTATGTGCATAACCTTACATTTGTCAGTGTTAAACCTCATCTGCCACTTCTCTGCCCAAGCCTGCAATCTATCCAGATCCCTCTGTAGTAGTATACTGTCCTCTGTAGTATATATACAGTATACTGTCCTCTGTAGTATATATACAGTATACTGTCCTCTGTAGTATATATACAGTATACTGTCCTCTGTAGTATATATATAGTATACTGTCCTCTGTAGTATATATACAGTATACTGTCCTCTGTAGTGTATATACAGTATACTGTCCTCTGTAGTATATATACAGTATACTGTCCTCTGTAGTATATATACATACAGTATACTGTCCTCTGTAGTATATATACAGTATACTGTCCTCTGTATTATATATACAGTATACTGTCCTCTATATTATATATACAGTATACTGTCCTCTGTATTATATATACAGTATACTGTCCTCTGTATTATATATACAGTATACTGTCCTCTGTATTATATATACAGTATACTGTCCTCTGTATTATATATACAGTATACTGTCCTCTGTAGTATATATACAGTATACTGTCCTCTGTAGTATATATACAGTATACTGTCCTCTGTAGTATATATACAGTACACTGCCCTCTGTAGTATATATACAGTACACTGCCCTCTGTAGTATATATACAGTATACTGTCCTCTGTAGTATATATACAGTATACTGTCCTCTTCAGTGTTAATTACTTTACACAGTTTAGTGTCATCTGCGAAAATTGATATTTTACTATGCAAGCCTTCTACAAGATCATTAATAAATATATTGAAGAGAATAGGGCCCAATACTGACCCCTGAGGTACCCCTCTAGTGACAGTGACCCAATCTGAGTGTGTACCGTTAATAACCACCCTCTGTTTTCTATCATTGAGCCAGTTACTTACCCACTTACATACGTTTTCTCCGAGTCCGAGCATTCTCATTTTATATACTAACCTTTTATGTGGTACAGTGTCAAATGCTTTGGAGAAGTCCAGATATACGACATCCATTGATTCGCCGCTGTCAAGTCTAGAACTTACCTCCTCATAGAAACTGATTAAATTAGTTTGACATGACCGATCCCTCATGAAGCCATGCTGATATGGCGTTATTTGCTTATTTCCGTTAAGATGCTCTAACATAGCATCTCTCAGAAAACCTTCAAACAGTTTACCCACAACAGATGTTAAACTTACCGGCCTATAGTTTCCAGGCTCTGTTTTTGGATCCTTTTTGAATATTGTCACCACATTTGCCATGCGCCAATCCTGTGGGACATTCCCTGTCAGTAAAGAGTCCGCAAATATCAGAAATAAGGGTCTGGCTATGACATTACTTAATTCCCTTAGGATACGGGGGTGTATGCCATCCGGTCCTGGCGATTTGTCTATTTTGATCTTTTTAAGTCGCTGTTGTACTTCTTCCTGGGTCAGACAGGACACTTTTAATGGGGAATTTATTTCAACATTCAGCATTTCATCTGACAGTTTATTTTCCTCAGTGAATACATTGGAGAAAAAAATATTTAACAATGTGTGTATAAAGAAATTTTATAGAAAAATTTCAAGAGGTTAAAAAATACCTTTTTCCTGAATATCTGATTCAGGTATTGTATATTGCAGATTGTTACAAACTATACTTACTGTATCGATATATATACGTTTCCATTTTATTTTTATTATTAATTTACTTTTGACTTCTTTCCAAAATATTTTTGACAAAAGAAAATAAAACAAGAAATACAATGTGGTTTAATTATCTTACTATTTAATATACTAATAGTTAAGGCTGCAGCGCAGCCTGTAGTTGTGGGAGGGGCATGTAGCATTTAAGCCGGCGCTCACCTCTCTCCAGCCTGGCGTTCCTGCGGCGTGCGCAGAGTGCAGTACTGTCCGGTCCTCAGCAGTAGCCTCCTCACTTCCGGGTCCGCCCCTTCAGCTTCCTCCCGCGGCAACTCCAGCGTTCGGCTCTCCTTTGCTCCCGGCGTCTCAGGATACTACGGTATGTTAAAAGCGCAGGTTCCGTCTGTCACCTCACGCTGCCTGGGTGAATCGGCCTCCAGGGTCTCGGATCCCACACGTCTGCCTGGTCAGGACTCCTGTCCACAACCCCTTCAACACCTTCTTCTGTCTGCTCCCCCTTGCTCATTGGAGTATGTTGTCTTCACTGCTGCATGTGTTATTCTCCATTTTTTCACTTGGGCTGGGTTCAGGCCTGGGCGTTTTGCAACGCGCTCCTGCGCGCTGTGGGGCACTCAACAGGCGGGAGCCAATGATTCCCTATGGGAATGGTTCTCGCCTGGGAGTGTTGCAGCGCGTGCGTTCGCATTGTGGGACGCCCGACGCCCCAGGAGGTACATGCGCGTCTCTGGGGCGTCTTGTCGTGCGTTCCCGTACTTAGACTTAGCGGGGGCGCACGACAATAGGCGTTCGCTTGTTCCGGAGCCGCGTATGTCAGATGCCTGTAGCTTCGCGCATACTGAGCGCGACATCCCGAACGCTCAGGTCTGAACCCAGCATTAGACAGCCCACCTACCCGCGGTGTGTTGAGGCATGGGTCTGCACCTGCATCCTGCAGGTTACGGTATTTTTCATCAAACCTGCGGGTGGGCGTATGGTTCATGAGCATAAATTACACTATTTCCCGTCACCCAGATGTAGCATGTCTCTTCCTTCAGCTACTGCGGAGCCTTGTCCAGTGCTCTGAGTGTGACAACCTCCGCAGTCGCTAGTATATGTATCACGGGCCTCACCTCAGGTTGTCCATTTTTTCTCACACGGCGGCCCTCGGTCCCTCCGAGTGTTCCCGGCTCACAGCATTCTCGCCACGTTCTCTGTCGTTTGCTTGGTCTCCCCGGATCGCCCGGGCTCTCTCTCTTACACAGTGTTCGTCCTGTCTCAAGCCTTGGATCGCCCAGGGTCGTCTCTCTCCGGTTCGCCCGTTTCACGTATTTGTCTCCTGGATCGCCCAGGTCTCTTCCCTAGTTCGCCTGGGGTTCTTCTTCTTTTCCCTGGATCGCCCAGGTCTCTTCCCTAGTTCGCCTGGGGTTCTACTTTCTCCTGGATCGCCCGGGTCTCTGCCCCAGCTCGCCTGGGGTTCTTCTTTCTCCTGGGTCGCCCAGGTCTCTGCCCCAGTTCGCCTGGGGTTCCTCCTTCCTCCTGGATCGCTCAGGTCTGTTTTCAGTTTCTCGGCCACCTGGTTTCTCTGCAATTCTTGGGTGTGGGTTGTCCATGCATCTTGCTTCCAGTCGGCATGTCCCTTGTACCCCTGGGTCATGTCTCAGGCTCTTTCGCTCCCTGGGCCAGCCCGGTCGGCTGATCCTCTTTGGCGCCTTTCCTGTCACCGCTTCCTGTGGGGGATCGCCTCCCGTCTCTCTTCCCAGCTGTCGGTCATCTGGTCCTCATATGTGTTATCTTCAGATCGCAGGTTCGGTCCGTTTTTCGTCTCGTGTCAGTCAAGGGTTAAAAATCCTTTCTAAGGTAAGTTCAGGTCATGTTCGGTCCCCCTGAGGACTGTGTTTTTGTTTTTCTCTTCTCTTCTGAAGGTCTGGGTTTTTCTTTAGCTTACCGGTACGTAATCGGATTCAGTTCTCCAGTTCCTTGGTCTTAGGCTTCTTCTGGTAAGTATTTTAAATTGTTTCGTTTCCCTCACCTTTCATCTTCGTTTTCGGCTGTTCTTTTGCTTCCACGGCTTCGTTTCCCCTCTCATTTACTTTTTTTCGCAGGTCAAGGATGTCGCACATGTCAGAGATGGAAGACAATATTTCCCTTCCTGGAACATCGGCTTCTGGTCACTCCGTCAGCGCTTCCTTGAGGAGCTGGACTGTGCCTAGGCTGATCACTGAGCTCAACCGCAGGGGGATTCGTCATCCCGCGTCAGCCCGCAAGGCGGAATTATACCGCTTGTTGATGACGGCCCCGAGTTCAGTGGAAAGTCAGCCTAGCTCTCCTTCCATCCAGCAAGCCTTGTCCCAGATTCAGTCCTCTATTAGCGGGCTTGCCAGTTCTCTATGCGACATTCAGGCCAGGGTTGCAGCCCTCGAGTCCAGACCCTCGGCAATCCCACCCTCCCCAGTGGTGGCACCCTCCCCACCTACAGATGTGGCAGGTAGGCCAGCTTCTGGTCCTCTGATTGCCCCGTCTCACTTCATCCCCGAGCATATTAAGCAGGACATCTTGGCTGGGAAGGATGTGAATTTGGCCTCCATCCTTATCGCCTCCCAGGACATCTCGGAGAATCGGATCTTTAATTGCGGGGAGGTATCGGTGGTCTTGAAGGCCAAAGACGCCAGACTTAACCGCAAACTGTCCATTCCCGAGTTTGTCCTGGCCTTTAGCCTGTATCGGGACATTGTTTGTTCTGCCAATTCATCCAGGAGGGAGGAGCTTGATACCTACCTGTATCGGGTTTCAGACCTGGGCCACAAGTACGGTGGCTCAGCGTTTTACGATTTCCACAGGTCCTTTTCCGCTAAGGCGGCAGCAGCCCTGTCGCAGTTTCAGTTCATGACTAATTGGGCTGATCTCGACATGGAGCTGTTCTGCCGTCATTTCGCCGGTCTCAGAGCTCCCTCCTGCACCTCTTGCCAGTCCATCTTCCATTCCTCTGACTGGTGTCCCGATCGGGCTCATCCTTCCCAGCCGGGAGCTGCTCCTAGTACTTCAGGGGCCACCAAGTCCTCGGCAACTCTGGACAAACTAGGCAGACCAATTGTCTATTTAGGTAGCAGCCAGGTCTGCAACAACTTCAATGCAGGGGGTTGTGCCTTTAACGCCTGTCGAGCTCTTCACATCTGCTAGGCGTGCTTTCGGGCCCATCCGCGTTCAGCCTGTACCAGGAAATCTTCCAAGAGCTCCTGACTAGCCGACATTGAGGTAGACCTTCTGGCTGTTCTGCTCCAGGATCACCCAGACCGTCTTTTCGTGGCTTTCCTCTTGGCCGGGTTCAGGGAGGGCTTCCATACAGGGCTCATCACCCTGCCTCACGGGTCATGGGAGGGTCCCAATTTGCGCTCGGCCTTCGGTGACCCGGAGGCCGTGGATGCCCTTCTTCGATCCGAAGTTGAAAAGGGTTTCATCATAGGTCCCTTCCTCCACATCTCGTTTCAGTCCTGGCGGATCAACCCTATTGGACTGGTCGTGAAACAATCTTCCAATAAAAAACGCCTCATCTACGACCTGTCAGCGCCTCATATGTCATCCACCCCAAGCCTGAATTCTCTCATTCCCTCTGAGGAGTATTCCATGCAATACTCGTCAGTTGAGGAAGCCATTCAGCTCATTCTCCAGTCGGGGGTTGGGTCTTGGCTTGCCAAAGTAGACATAGCTGATGCCTTTAAGCTTCTCCCGGTCTACCCGCATCTTTGGAGGTACTATGGTATCAATTGGTCGGACAGGTTTTACTTTGCCAACCACTTAACCTTCGGGTCCAAGAGCAGCCCCTGGCTGTTCGACCAGTTTGCCAGGGCTCTCCATTGGATCCTGGTGCATCACGGAGGTCTTCCCATGGTAATTCATTACCTGGATGACTTTTTGCTCGTTGAGAACCCTCATCCGGTCCCCTCAATTCCCGCTACCCTCTTGGAGTTCTTCTCCCTCCTCCAGGTGCCTGTGGTCTCCACCAAGACCGAGGGCCCTGCCACCAGGGTGACCTTTCTGGGCATCACGTTAGATTCCGTTAAAATGGAGGCTAGTCTGCCACCTGAAAAGTTGACCAAGATCCGCTCTGCCATCTCCCGGGCGGTCAGCGCTCTGTCCCTGACCAAGGCGGAGCTTCAGTTCTTACTGGGTCTGCTGAATCATGCCACGAAGATCATGCCCCAGGGCCGGTCTTTTCTGGCCAGCCTGTTGCATCTTCTTTCCACAGTTCATGACCAGGATTCTGTTGTCCACCTGGACTGCCACACCATCTCGGACCTTGCCATGTGGAACACCTTCCTTTCGGATTGGAATGGCATTTCCCTCTTCGTTCCCCGCTGGGACTCGGCTTCCCCGATTATTTTCTCGGACGCCGCCGGTTCCATCGGCTTTGCCGCTATCTTCAGGTCCCACTGGCTGGCGGCCAGGTGGCCTCCGGAATTCCGAGCGGACCCAGCTGCCATCTGTTCTTCTCCCCTCCTGGAATTATATCCCATCGTGGCTGCCGCCTTGGTCTGGGGCAGCTCCTGGTCCAACTTGGTATCATCAATTCCGGCAGGTCCAGATCTCTCTGAGTCATGGCCCTGCTGCGGAAATTAGTGTGGCTATCCCTCACCCACAACTTCCATGTTCGTTGTGCTCACATTCCAGGGGATTCCAACATTGCCGCTGACGCCCTCTCCCGTTTCTGTTTTTCCACTTTCTTTCAGGAAATGCCCGAAGCGGATCATTCTGGCACTCAGGTTCCACCACTCAACTCATTCATCCTGGATTAGCATCTCTGGTGGTCCAGGCAGAGAGACTGGTCGAGGGTTCTCTATCTCACAACACAGCTAGGAATTATCGGGCCGGGTTTACAGTTTTCAGCAAGTTTGCTCGAGAGTTCCCAAGGGGTCAGCTGGAGGAAACCTCATATGTCATGGCGTTCATTGCATTTTGCCACACCCGCCTCTCCTTGTCGCACAACACCATCAAGCTATATTTAGCGGGGCTCCAGCATCATCGCTTGATCGCCAAGCCAGATGGGGGTTCCATCCTCGCCTCACAAGCCGTCAAAGCAACGCTCAGGGGTCTGCAGAAGAAGGGGAAGGGTCCGCGCACCCGTAGACAGTCGGTGTCAGGGGAATTGTTTAGAGCCCTATCCTCGGCCTTAGATGGCAGTCCCTTTGGGCCCTCTCTCAGCGCGGTTCTGAAGGCGGCTATTTACCTCGGGTTCTACGGCTTCCTCAGCCCTGGTGAATTCACGTCAGGCTCCGGGCGTCATAGCTTCCTCCAGAAACGCCACCTAGTCTGGAACGCAGACCATTTTGTCCTCCATCTCCCGTCCTACAAAACCAGTCTGGTCCTCCCACGGAGATTACGTTTTTCCCTTCAGGCAACCATTGGTGCCCGGTCAAGGTTCTGTGGCATCCTGCTTCACGGTCTCTTCACCAGACTCCCCTCTTCCGCCTTGTGTAGGTAAGCCACTCACCACATCGAAATTCATGTCCCTCGTCCGGTCCCTGATGCAGGGGTTGGGTCACGACCCCAGTACTATTTCGGGACATTCTTTCCGCATTGGGGCTGCGTCGGCAGCTTCTAGGCATCAGGTCCCCGCACATATCATTCGCTGCATGGGACGTTGGCGTTCGTCCTGTTTCGCCCGTTATATACCAGACCCCCAGGCAGAAATCTCTCAGGCCTTCCGTACACTGGCTTTGTAATATTCAATAAAACTATGTTACCTATTCAGAGTCTTTGGCCCCTTTTCTTGGCGTACCCACGGTCGTGGCTCCCGGCACACCCCAGCCACTAGGTTCAGGGTTAAGGGTTCCCCCTTCCCCGCTTCCGCCATCCTTAGCCCTGACCACAAATAGTTAAGGCTGCAGCGCAGCCTGTAGTTGTGGGAGGGGCATGTAGCATTTAAGCCGGCGCTCACCTCTCTCCAGCCTGGCGTTCCTGCGGCGTGCCCCTCCCTCCCTCCCCTTTCTTCCACTCTCACCTTGGGTATGCCCCCTTTTCTTGGCGTACCCGCGGTCGTGGCTCCCGGCACACCCCAGCCACTAGGTTCAGGGTTAAGGGTTCCCCCTTCCCCGCTTCCGCCATCCTTAGCCCTGACCACAACTAATGTTTATACACTACTGTTCTAGCGCCCGTTATTATAACGGGCTTAATGTCTAGTATAGAGAATATTCTCAGTCATTTATAAGATCTTTGAAACAAAAAAATCCCATGCCAGTTCTTTGCATTAACCAGACATGAATGTGTACATGTAAATGATATCACCTCTAAGGGTACTTTCACACTTGCGTCGCCGGAACTGCATGCCGGATCCGGAAATCCATATGCAAACGAATAGCATTTGTTTCCGGATCCGTCTGACAAATGCATTTAAATACCGGATCTATCTCTCCGGTATCATCCAGAAAAGCGCATTCGGTATTTATTTTTTTCACAGATTTAAAAGTCTGCGCATGTGCTGACCGGAAAGCCGTATCCGACAATGCGCCAATTTTAATGGAAATTAATGCCGGATCCGGCATTCCGCCAAGTGTTCTGGAATTTTGGAACCATGTACTGTGGGACAGCCACCGCCATAAGGTTTTTAAAAGTCTCCGTCTCCACCAGACGGAATGACAGCATTTTAAAGGCCAGGAAATTTGAAATGCTGGTATTAAGGTTCAGGTATCGCGGGTGGGTAGGGGAGTACTTCCTCTTTTCAGTGTTTGGGGGATGGACAGCTGCACGCTTCCATGGGACAGTGTGAACATGCTGGGTGACGGTGGTGGAGGTGGTGGTGTTGCTTCCACATCCTCTGTTTGCGGAGTGGTGAGTGCCACTGTCACTCCAGAGGGGGAGGAAGAGGCCGAGACCGCAGAAGAAGAGGGAGCAAGAGGAGCCTGAGATCTTTTGTGGTTTTTCAGGTGTGTACTCCACTGCAGCTCATGCTTTGCATTTAGATGCCTGTTCAAGCAGGTGGTGCTCAAATTTAGAACATTTATGCCTCACTTCAGGCTCTGATTGCACCGCGTGCAAACCACTTGCGTCTGGTCGTCAGCACATTGTCTGGAGAACTGCCATGCCAGGGAACTCCTTTGTGCTGGCTTTGGTGTGCTCAGTCCATGGGTGTGGTGGGCAGTAGCAGGTATACTGGCTAGGGGACAGCCACTCTGCTTTTGCACCCTGCTCTCTCTTTTGCTGTGCAGCTGGCGCTGTGTAACCACCACCTCTTTCTCCGAACTGCACACGTCACTCGCATGACCTTGATTCCACTCTTCATCCCTGCCCTGCTTGACGGTCTGCACATGGCAGAAAGCCGCAGCAGTTGGCACCTATGTTTTGTCATAATTAGGGTTTAGCGAACCCAAACTGTAAAGTTTGGGTTCGTACCGAACTTTAGGATTTTTGGACCCCGGACCCGAACCCGAACATTTCAGTAAAAGTGGATCGGGTTCGGTGTTCAGCGATCTCTTGGCGCTTTTTGAAAGGCTGCAGAGGAGCCAATCAACAAGCGTTTACCTCTGTGCCCTTAGAAGCCATAACAGCCATGCCTACTAATGGCATAGCTGTGATTGGCCAGTGCAGCATGTGACCCAGCCTCTATATAATCTGGAGTCATGTAGCCCTGCAGTGCTTAGTGTAGTGATAGGATGCTGCTGCTGTGAGGGAGAGAATAGGAAAGAAACTTTAATCAAAACTGCAATTGAACTCAGCGATCTACATAGATTTAGTTGTGTGGGTGCAGTGCACAATCTTTTTACCCTGCCCTGAGCCCAGTGACAGAGAAAAATAACTTTTATCCATCTGTTAGTTCGGTGGGCGGTGGTGGCCATTTTATGCAAGCTCAGTGTACCAGTACTGCATATGTGCTTTTGTGACATTGAAATCCAAGCTTGAAATACTGCAATAATCATCTGGGTTTAAAAAAACACCCATTTTTGGCAATATTCTACATCTGGTGCCTTTGCAGGATTAGTCAGTGTGCAATTTAAGCTAGAAATACAGCTATAATTTTCTGGGTTTTAAAAAACACCCTTTTTGGGCAAAATACAAAATTTTACAGCCCTTGCTGCATCTGTACGTATGAAATTCAAGCGTTATATACTGCTGTCATATTCTGTTATTTAAAAAAACACCCATTTTGGGCAAAGTACTTAATATTGCAGCCTTTGCTGCATCTGTTATTGTAAAAACAAGCTTGAAATACTTAAATAATTTTCAGGCTTTTAAAAAATACAAATTTTTAGTCAGTGTGCAATTTAAGCTATAAATACAGCTATAATTTTCTGGGTTTTAAAAAACATCCTTTTTGGGCAAAATACTCCATTTTACTGCCCTTGCTGCATATGTCATTGTGAGATACACGCTTTTGATACTGCTGTGCAATTCTGGTATTAAAAAAACACCCATTTTGGGCAAAATACTTAATTTGCTGCCTTGTCTGCATCTGTACGTGTGAAATTCAAGTATTATATACTGCTGTCATATTCTGGTATTAAAAAAACACACATTTAGGGCAAAAATCTTAATTTTGCAACCTTGTCTGCATATTTCATTGTGAGATACACCCTTTAGATACTGTTGTTCTATTCTGCTATTTAAAAAACACCTATTTAGGGCAAAAAACTTAATTTTGCAGCCTTTGCTGCATCTGTCATTGTGAGATACACCCTTTACATACTTCTGTGTTATTCTGGTATTAAAAAAACACCCATTTTGGGCATAAATCTTAAATTGCGGCCTTTGTCTGTATCTGTACGTGTGAGATACACGCTTTAGATACTGCTGTGCTATTCTGTTATAAAAAAACACCCATTTTGGGCAAGATCCTAAATTTGAGAAATATAAGGAGAGTGTCAAATAAAAGACGTGGCCCCGGTAGTTGCGCTGCTGGTGGAGCTCCTGTTGCAGGGATAGGACGTGGTCGATCTGTGCCAGCTACACGCACAAGTGAAACACCTTCCTCAAATGTGAGTAGGCGACATAACCTTCAGCGGTATTTGGTCGGGCCTAATGCGGCTCTACGAATGGTAAGGCCAAGTAAAGGCGATAGTAGATTGGGTTGCTGACAGTGCCACCAGTTCCTTCACATTGTCTCCCACCCAGTCTCCTGCTGAAAGACCACAGTTGGCACCTGCAGCCGATGTCCATCAGTCTTTCACCTTACCCCCTTGCAAATCAGCCAAGCAGTCTGAGCCCCAAGTCATGCGGCAGTCTCTTCCCAGGACCATCCATCTAGCCCTTCCCCAGAAGTGGAAGAGATTGAGTGCACTGACACCCAACCACTTATGTTTCAAGATGAGTACATGGGAGGACCATCACAGCACGTCTCGGATGATGACGAAACACAGGTGCCAACTGCTGGGGCTTTCGAAAGTGTGCAGATCGACAAGGAGGGCAGGGGTGAAAACTGGGTAGAAGATAATGTGGAGGAAGATGAGGTCCTCGACCCCACATGAAATCAAGGTCATGCAAGTGACCTGTGTAGTTCTGTCACGGCAGGCGTGCACTCAGTATGACAGATAACGAACCAACCAGGCTCTGGGCGAGAGACAGGGAAGGGTCACCTCCTAGCTAATCCCTGACCTCTTTCTCTGCACTGCTCAGTCCATCTACAGATCTTGAAGGTAGATCTGAGATGTCCCCGTGCCTGGGCTGACAAACCCTGAATTCCCTGAGATGGTGAAGTGGGAAATAGGAGCAGCCTGCTCGCACAGAACCTGGATGGGAAAGATGACACAAAACAACCAACTAGAAACAGCACTTATCTTCCTGAGCTGGAGCAGACAGCCAACCTTCCTTCCTAGCTTCCAAGATCACAATAATGAATATAATCCGCTCAGGTCACTGGGCAGAGGAGCTATTTAAACTAATGACCCCACCCAGTGCACCTGATGAGGGGGCGGATCCAGCACGACTCCAAAACAAACACTAAACTCGTGCTGCAATCCTGGCCGACCTCCGCACATCGTCAGAGTGGGGCATGACAGTACCCCCCCTCTACGGGTGACCTCCGGACACCCTGGACCAACCTTATCCGGATGGGACCTATGAAAGGCCCTCACCAGACGGCTGGCGTTGACATCTGACGCCGGAACCCACATCCTCTCCTCAGGACCGTATCCCCTCCAGTGAACCAGGTACTGGAGGGAACCCCGCAGAACTCTCGAGTCGAGAATCCTGGAGATCTCGAACTCCAAGTTTCCCTCGACCAGAACAGGAGGAGGAGGCAATGGCGATGGTACCACCGGTTTAACATATTTTTTTAGTAAAGACTTGTGGAAGACATCGTGGATCCTCCAAGTCTGAGGCAGATCAAGTCGAAATGCCACAGGATTGATCACAGCAGAAATCTTATATGGACCAACAAATCTTGGACCCAGTTTCCAAGATGGCATTCTCAACTTGATATTCCTAGTGGACAACCACACCAAATCACCCACACACAGGTCCGGACCAGTCACACGTCTCCTATCAGCCATTCGTTTATACCTCTCACCCATCCTCTCCAAATTCCCTTGAATCCCCCGCCAGATAGAGGATAAGGCAGAAGAGAATCTCTCCTCCTCTGGCATCCCGGAGGAACCAGACCCAGAAAAGGTACCAAACTGAGGATGGAAACCGTATGCGCCAAAAAATGGCGACTTACCCGTGGACTCCTGCCTACGGTTATTCAATGCAAATTCTGCTAAGGGCAAGAACGAGGACCAGTCCTCCTGATTCTCAGCCACAAAGCACCTCAAGTAGGTCTCTAGGTTTTGATTGGTACGCTCCGTCTGACCATTCGACTGTGGATGAAAAGCCGACGAGAAAGAAAGTTGAATGCCAAGTCGAGAGCAGAACGCCCTCCAAAACCTGGAGACAAACTGCGTGCCCCTATCAGAGACAATATCCGAAGGAATACCGTGCAATTTAACAATATTATCCACAAAAATCTGCGCAATAGTCTTAGCGTTAGGCAGACTTGTTAGTGGTATAAAGTGAGCCATTTTACTGAAACGATCGACTACCACCAAAATCACTGTTCTCCCGGAGGAACTCGGTAGGTCTGTAATAAAGTCCATGGACAAATGTGTCCAAGGACGAGATGGAATAGACAATGGAAGAAGTGAACCAGGCGGTCGAGTATGAGCAACCTTAGACCGAGCGCTGGTTTCACAAGCTGCCACGTAATTCTCAATACTCTTACGCAAACCTGGCCACCAGAACCTCCGGGACACCAGATCACAGGTGGACTTACCACCAGGATGTCCAGCGAGAACAGTATCGTGATGTTCCTTAAACACCTTGTATCGTAGGCCCTCAGGAACAAACAACCTCCCTGGGGGACACGAACCAGGAGCCCCCTCCTGAGCTCCCAACACCTCCATCTCCAATTCAGGGTACAGAGCGGAGACCACCACTCCATCCGCCAAAATCGGCGCTGGATCTTCTGAATCACCTCCCCCAGGGAAGCTGCGAGACAAGGCATCAGCCTTGACGTTCTTGACCCCTGGGCGAAAGGTAACCACGAAATTGAACCTGGTAAAAAAAAGTGACCATCTGGCCTGCCTAGGGTTCAGACGCTTGGCAGATTGCAGGTAAGCCAAATTCTTATGGTCAGTATACACCGTAACGGGGTGAGACGCCCCCCTCCAACCAGTGGCGCCATTCCTCAAAGGCCAACAACTCTCTATCTCCAACATCATAATTCCTCTCGGCAACCGAGAGCTTCTTGGAGAAGAAGGCACACGGGACCCACTTGCCAGGAGATGAACCCTGTGACAGCACCGCCCCAACCCCCACCTCTGATGCATCAACCTCCACTACGAATGGTTGAGACACATCCGGCTGCACCAGAATGGGAGCGGACGCAAAACGCTCCTTAACAGCCGAAAAGGCCTGCAACGCCTCATCCGACCAGACAGACATCGGCGCCCTTCTTGGTCATATAAGTAAGAGGTTTTACTAGGGTAGAATAATTTGAAATAAATTTCCTATAATAATTTGTAAACCCCAAGAACCGCATCAAAGCTTTCTGATTCTCTGGTCGGTCCCACTTCAGAACCGCCCGGACCTTTTCGGGGTCCATACGAAAACCGGAATCAGAAAGCATGTATCCCAAGAACGGAAGCTCTTGCACCGCAAACAAACATTTCTCCAATTTGGCATACAACTTATTCTCCCGAAGGATCGTCAAAACCTGTCTCACATGATCCTGATGGGTCTTCAGATCAGGAGAATAAATTAAAATGTCATCCAGGTAAACTACTACGAACCTCCCCACCAAGTGATGAAAAATGTCATTGACGAATCGCTGAAATACTGCTGGCGCGTTCGTCAACCCAAAAGGCATCACCAGGTTTTCAAAATGACCCTCGTGCGTATTGAAGGCCGTTTTCCACTCATCCCCCTCCTTGATCCTGGTCAGATTGTAGGCTCCTCTCAAATCCAACTTGGAAAACACCTTGGCTCCAACAATCTGATCAAAAAGATCAGAGATCAAGGGCAGGGGATATGGATCCCGGACTGTAATACGGTTCAACTCCCGGAAATCCAAACACGGTCTCAGTGATCCATCTTTTTTCTTCACAAAGAACAAACCTACTGCCACTGGAGACTTAGATGGTCTAATATGACCCTTTGCCAAACTCTCGGCGACATACTTTCGCATGACCTCTCTTTCGGGTTGAGAGAGGTTGTAAAGCCGAGACTTTGGCAACTTGACGCCAGGAATGAGATTAACTGGACAATCATAGTCCCGATGAGGGGGCAATTCCTGAGCCCCACCCTCCGAAAAAACATCCGCAAAATCTGAGAGATACGGAGGTAATGCCGTAATGGACACTTCAGAAATAGATGTGACAAGACAATTGTCCGAACAAAACTCGCTCCAACCAATGATTTGTTTCGCTTGCCAGTCTATAATTGGGTTATGTCTAATCAACCATGGCAACCCCAAAACTATAGGAGCTGGCAAATCCTTCATGACAAAACAAGAAATAATTTCAGCATGTGAATCACCCACCCTTAAATGAATACCATAAACAATGTGAGTGAGACTCCTTTGAGAAAGAGGGGAAGAATCAATTGCAAAAACACGAATCTCGTTCTCTAACGTGCAAGTACTTAGTCACAGGCCTTGAAGAAAAAGAAAGTCAATTAGGTTTACCCCAGCACCACAATCAAGGAATACATCAACAAACACATTTTTTGACTCTAGCGCCACCATAGCTGAAAGGAGAAAACGGGAACTGCAGGGAGCTTGCATACCTGTCTGCTCCACCACACCATTCATACTACCAAGTGTGAGGGAGTTTTTTTTTCTTTTTTCCTTTTCTCTTCCACCTGTGATTTAACATGAGGACAAGAAAAAATAAAATGACCCCTCTTTCCACAAAAGTAACATAGTTTGTGCAATTTCCTAAAGTCTCTACTATCAGAATGGCAAGAAATCTGACCCAATTGCATGGGTTCCTCCGCTACTCCAGAATTATAAGCAATATCACCCTGGGCAGAAGAAGAAACAAAACCACACGCAGGAGGAATCCCCTGCACGGAGGGACCCTTACCCCTCTCTCGGATACGTCTATCCAACCGTATAGCCAAAGACATTGCATTCTCTAAAGTATCTGGATACTCATGAAAAGCCAGGGCATCCTTCAACCTTTCAGATAACCCCTGACAAAACTGACTACGTAACGCAGGGTCGTTCCACCCGACTCAGTAGACCACCTCCTAAACTCTGTACAGTAACCCTCTGCAGTATGTTCACCCTGCAGTAAGTTACGCAATTTCGATTCTGCCATCGAGACCCGATCTGGGTCATCGTAAATCAATCCCAGGGCTTGGAAAAATTCCTCCACTGACCGGAGAGCCAGAGAACCGGGCGGCAGAGAAAAAGCCCAGGATTGAGCGTCCCCTTTAAGCAGAGACATGATGATACCAACCCTCTGATCCTCATTACCTAAAGAAAATGGACGCAGTCGAAAGTACAATTTGCATGACTCTTTAAAGCTGAAAAAATCATCCGTACTCCCTGTAAATCTGTCGGGAAGAGCGACTTTAGGCTCCCCACCAATTTGACCTGTACCTGATGCCAGAAACCTCTGACACTGTGTGACCGTACCACGCAGATCCGCAACCTCTAGGGATAAACCCTGCATGCGGTCAACCAGTGCATCAATTGACGCCATCACAAAAGCGCTGAGTGATGGCAGTCACAGTATGGCGGGTTATAATGTCACGGCGGACGTGCACTCAGTATGACAGATAACGAACCAACCAGGCTCTGGGCGAGAGACAGGGAAGGGTCACCTCCTAGCTAATCCCTGACCTCTTTCTCTGCACTGCTCAGTCCATCTACAGATCTTGAAGGTAGATCTGAGATGTCCCCGTGCCTGGGCTGACAAACCCTGAATTCCCTGAGATGGTGAAGTGGGAAATAGGAGCAGCCTGCTCGCACAGAACCTGGATGGGAAAGATGACACAAAACAACCAACTAGAAACAGCACTTATCTTCCTGAGCTGGAGCAGACAGCCAACCTTCCTTCCTAGCTTCCAAGATCACAATAATGAATATAATCCGCTCAGGGCACTGGGCAGAGGAGCTATTTAAACTAATGACTCCACCCAGTGCACCTGATGAGGGGCGGATCCAGCACGACTCCAAAACAAACACTAAACTCGTGCTGCAATCCTGGCCGACCCCCGCACATCGTCAGAGTGGGGCATGACAAGTTCGGAGGAAGAGGCGGTGGTCGCACAGAGCCACCAGCACAGCAGAAGAGGGAGGAGGGTGCAAAAGTGGAGCGGCCGTCCGCTAGACAGTACACTGCCCAGCGCAGCAAGGGACCGAGCACAGCAAAGCCAGCTTCAAGGAGTTCCCTGGCGTGACAGTTCTTCAGACAATGTGCTGATGACAAGACACGAGTGGTTTGCACGCTGTGCAATCAGAGCCTGAAGGGAGGCATAAACGTTCTCAACCTAGGCACAACCTGCATGACCAGGCATCTAAGTGCAAAGCACGAGCTGCAGTGGAGTAGACACCTCAAAAACCAAGAAAGGTCTCTGTCTCCTCCTGCTTCCTTTTCTGCTGCAGTCTCTGCCTCTTCATCCACCTCTGGAGTGACAGTGCCACCTGCCACCCCGCAAACAGAGGATCTGCCAGCAACACCACCATCTGGGTCACCAAGCATCTCCACAATGTCCCACAGAAGCGTTCAGCTCTCCATCTCCCAAACACTGGAGAGGAAGAGGAAGTACCACCTTATCCACCCGTGATCCCTAGCCCTGAATGCCAGCATTTTAAAATTACTAGCCTTTGAAATGCTATTATTCCGTCTGGTGAAGACGGAATGTTTTAAAAGCCTCATGGCGGTGGCTGTCCCACAGTACGTCGTGCCCAGCCGCCACTACTTTTCCAGGCATGCCATCCCTGCACAACCAAGTGGGGTGAAAAATCAGGTGTGCACTGCGCAACGCCATCTGTGGCAAGTTGCACCTCACTACGGATACGTAGACCAGTAAGCACGGTCTGGGACTTTATATCTCCATAACAGCACACTGGGTAAATGCAGTGGCGGCTGGGCCTGATGCGGATAGCAGTTTGGCGCATGTCCTTCCACCACAGAGGATTGCAGGGCGCTTCAATTTACCTCCTGTTGCTTCCTCCTCCTACTCCCCTTCCTCATCCTCTACCGGCTCCTCATCCGGTCAGCGTGACACCTTCACCACCAACTTCAGCACAGCCAGGGGTAATCGACAGCAGGCAGCTTTAAAACTTATCTGTTTGGGGGACAGGCCCCACACCGCACAGGAGCTTTGGATGGGCTTTGAACAACAGACCGATGAGTGGTTGGTGCCAGTGAGCCTCAAGCCCGGCCTGGTGGTGTGCGATAATGGGCGAAATCTCGTAGCAGCTCTGGGACTAGCCGGTTTGACGCATATCCCTTGCCTGGCGCATGTGCTGAATTTGGTGGCGCAGAGATTCCTTAAAAATTAGCCTGATATGTCAGAGCTGCTGCATAAAGTGCGGGCCGTCTGTGCGCATTTTCGGCATTCTCACCTGTTGCTGCTCGCCTGTCTGCGCTACAGCGTAACTTTGGCCTTCCTGCTCACCTCCTCATATGCGATGTGCCCATAAGGTGGAACTCCACCTTGCACATGCTGGCCAAACTTTGCGAGCAGCAGCAGGCGATAGTGGAGTTTCAGCTGCAGCACGCACAGGTGAGTCGCTCTGCGGAACAGCACCACTTCACCACCAATGACTGGGCCTCCATGCGAGACCTGTGTTCCTTGCTGCGCTGTTTCGAGTACTCCACCAACATGGCCAGTGCCGATAACGCCATTCTCAGCGTTACTATCCCACTTCTATGCATCCTTTAAAAAACGCTGCTGGCGATGATGGAAGAGGATGTAGAACAGGAGGAGGAGGAGGAGGAAGAGGAATCATTTCATAGGGTTTCCAGACAGTCATTCACAAGTGTCGCTGAGGGTGGGTTCCTGCACCCACAAACGCCAGGTACACAATTGTCCAGCCAGGGCACAGTTCTGGAGGATTTCCAGGTGGAGGAGGAGGAGATGGAAAAGGAGGAACCATGTTCACAGCAGGGTGTCACCCAGACCAGCTCATGGGCATCACTGGTGCGTGGCTGGGGGTATACAGAGGACACAGACGATACACCTCCCACAGAGGACAGCTTTTCGGTGCCTGGCACGCATGAGCGATTACATGCTGTAGTGTCTCCGCAACGACTGCCGAGTTGCCCACATTTTAACTTGTGCTGTTTACTGGGTGGCCACGCTGCTGGTTCCCCGTTACAAGGACAACGTACTGTTCTTAATTCCATCACTGGAGCGTGATCGTAAGATGCGCGAGTACAAGCCCACGCTGATAGACGCGCTACTGGTGGCATTCCCACCTGACAGTGGAGGCACAGTGGAAGCACAAGGCAAAGGCAGAGGAGGAAGAGGTCTCTAACACAGCTTGGGCACCACCAGCACCTCAGAAGGCCAGGTTAGCATGGCCGAAATGTGGAAAAGCTTTGTCAGCACACCACAACAACCAGCACCACCAGCTGATATGGAACGTCTTAGCAGGAGGCAGCATTTCACCAACATGGTGGAGCAGTATGTGTGCACACGCCTACACGTACTGAATGACGGGTCTGCCCCCTTCAACTTCTGGGTCTCCAAATTGGGCACATGGCCTGAGCTTGCCCTGTACGCCTTGGAGGTGCTGGCCTGCCCTGTAGCCAGTGTATTATCTGAATGTGTGTTTAGCATGGCAGGGAGCGTTATCACAGACAAGCACAGCCGCCTGTCCACAGCCAATGTGGACAAGCTCACGTTTATTAAAATGAACCAGGCAGGGATCTTACAGGACTTGTCCGTACCTTGTGCAGAATATACATGTATACCGGCACTAACCAGCCATTGTTATACTGCAGCGCAATTGCTCATTCTTGTATTTAGGATATTTCACACTCTTTTGGAGTGTACCCTAATAAAAAAAAATTATAATAATTAAAACCAAAAACCAGTGTTGGCTACCTCGCCCTCCTCCACCGCTGCTTCCACCTACAGCGCTACGCCCACCGCCTCCTCAAACTCCTACTCCATATGGAACTCCACCTCATAAATCAATATTTTTTTTTATTTGTACGTATTTTATTTTATGTCATTTCACTAATTTGCCTGTTAAATTTTTGGGTGAAATTCACCAATTTTTGGGTGTGATATACCACTGCTATACCTAGTAGACAGGTAAAAAATAATCACTAATTTGTCTGTTACATTTTCGGGTGAAATTCACCAATTTTTGGGTGTGATATACCACTGCTATACCTAGTAGATAGGCAAATAAAATTCACTAATTTGTCTCTTACATTTTTGGGTGAAATTCAACAATTTTTGGCTGTGATATACCCCTGCTCTACCTAGTTGACAGCTTAATAAATTTCACTAAGTTTTCTGTTACATTGCCATGCTCTTAACCACATTTTGATGTCATTTATCAGTCCTCTAGCCCTTTCCATGACATTTTTACAGCCATTTTAGTGCTTAAAAGTTCGAGTCCCCATTGACTTCAATGGGGTTCAGGTTCGGGGTCAAGTTCGGGTCAAGTTAGGGTCCCGAACTCAAACTTTTTTGTGAAGTTCACCCGAACCCGTCGAACCCGAACATCCAGGTGTCCTCTCAACTCTTGTCATCATCATCTGAGACATGCTGCTGTGGTCCTCCCATGTCCACATCCTGAAACATTGGTGGTTGGGCATCAGTGCACTCAATCTCTTCCACTTGTGGGGCAGGGCTATGGGAATGGACCACAGAAACCCAGCCAGCAGAGTCATCAAAAAGCATAAGAGACTGCTGCATGACATGGGGCTCAGACTGCTTGGCTGATTTGCAAGGGGGTGAGGTGAAAGACAGATGCCCATGGGCTGCAAGTTGCCAAATCTGCGGTTTCAGCAGGGCACCGGGTGGAAGACAATGTGAAGGAACTGGAGACACTGTCAGCCATACAATTTACTACCGCCTCTACTTGTTCTGGCCTCACCATTAGTACACCGGTATTCGGGCCTACAAAATGACGCTGAACATCTACGTGCACCTGAGGAAGGTGTCTCATTTGGGCATGTAGCTATCACAGATTTACCACGTCCTCTCCCTGCAACAGGAGCTCCACCAAGACCAGCAGTACCACGACCAGGGCCACATCCATTATTTGATGCTCTCCTCATTCTTTGAGGTCATAAAAATGTACTAACAGTCAGAATATCTATATTAATTTCCCTGTCACGTATGCAGTGCAGGTGTACCTCAAACAAAAAAATGGGAATATGTCACCCACCAAACTAACAGACGGATTAACTATATTAATTTCCCTGTCACATATGCAGTGCACATTTATCTCACACCAAAAATGGGTATATGTCACCGGCCAAACTAACAGTCAGATTAACTTTATTTCCCTGTCAAGTATAATGTGCAGGTGTATTTTACACCAGAAATGGGAATATGTCACCCACCGAACTAACAGATGGAATAACTATATCAATTTCCCTGTCATGTATGCAGTGCAGGTGTATCTCACACCAAAAATGGGAATATGTCACCGGCCGATCTAGCAGTTAGATTAACTATATTAATTTCACTGTCACGTATAAAGTGCACGTGTATCTCACACCAAAAATCGCCATAGTTCACCCACAGAATAAACAGCCAGATTTATTATTATATTTCTGTGTCAGGGGTGCAAAGCTGGTGTATTGCACCCACAAAAAATCATTATAGGTCACCCACAAAACAAATAGCCAGATTCCTAACACTCTCCCTCACTTCAGCTGCTTCCTGTCCCTGCACTACTCAGAGCTGATGGGCGGTGCTACACGTGATACAGCTTGCATAGAGGCTGGGTCACATGATGCACCGGCCAATCACAGCCATGCCATTACTAGGCATGGCTGTGTCGGCTTCTTAGTGCCCACAGCTTAAAATCTTGTTGATTGGCTGCTCTGCAGCCTTTCAACAAGCTTTATTAAATGCCCGAACACCGAACTGAACTCCGGCAAAGTTCGGGTTCAGGTCCGGGTACCCAAACTCGGAAAGCTCGGTACGGACCCGAACTTTACACTAGAGGATATGATGAGGAAAAACTAAATCTATGTAGAACAAGGATTAAGGAAAATAGGGAAAAAGAGGAGATTGGAAAAAAAAAATGGAAATAAACTTTTGGTTTACATTCATGACACAATATAGCATTGAGGCCGGATTAATTTAGAATACAATCAAAAGGAACTGGTCCATTTTAAAAAATGACCCAATATTAGGCAGTGAAATTCCAGATCATCCAGAAATTGTGTATAAAAAAAGCCCCTAATTTACGCACACGCTTGGTTCACAGTTCTATTCCAGCAATACAAGAAAAGAGGACTATGCACAGGTTCACATGGTGCGGTTTTTGTTATGGATGTAAAAAGAGAATGGTTAAAAACAGATTGAAGCATGTGGAGAGTGTAAAATCATCAGCTAATTGACAGGAATTTAAAGTGAAAGGTGGCTTATCCTGCGAAAAAGAGGGGGTTATATACCTCTTGGAGTGCCCTTGTGGCCTCCAATATGTGGGGAGGACATTGAGGAAGTTAATAGTGAGGATACAGGAACATCTGAGAAATATTAAAAAGGGCTTGGTTACACATAGCGTATCACTACATTTCAAACAACATCATAAAAAAAAAATCCTAAAGGTCTCAAATTTATGGGGATTGAATCAGTAAAAACATACTGGCGAGGAGGTGACCCTGTAGCGCAAATTAACAAGCGAGAGGTGGAATGGATTTATAGGTTAAACACCTTACAACCTAATGGGATGGACATAGAATTTGATTTGAAACCCTCTCTGGTATAATCCCTATGAGTACTTATTGACATCAGTGGAATATATAATTATTATGGTATGAGAATACAAGTTGAGTGTCCGATAATTTGGTGAGGACAATGGGTAGTGAAGTTATGTGTAACCGGTCTTTCATTGGTGGAGGAAAACATGTGATCGGAATGTGAATGGAGTGTTAAAATACAGTAAATGCCGACTGAGTGGGACAACTGGAGATTACACCACTATGCAGTTAATTAAGAAAGTTATAAGTAAGAAATAAGCTGGGTCCAACCTTGAGAAGTGTCAATCGATTCACGATTCTTGTATTGCCGTATGCCGGGAATAGTAAAGTGAGCATGTACGAGGATTTGATGTAGTAAAAAGTGTGTACGCGCACGGCTTTCTATTGGGGAATTTGAACATGTGACATGAATGGAGACTTAGAGTTTACTCAAATTGGCTGAAAAAACATGTGACCATTGTATGAATAGAGAGTGGGAAGGTATAATGAGTAGGGATGAGCGAATCCGAACTGTATAGTTTGGGTTCGTACCGAATTTTGGGGTGTCCGTGATACGGACCCGAACCCGAACATTTTCGGAAAAGTCCGGGTTCGGGTTCGGTGTTCAGCGCTTTCTTGGCGCTTTTTGAAAGGCTGCAAAGCAGCCAATCAACAAGCGTCATACTACTTGCCCCAAGAGGCCATCACAGCCATGCCTACTATTGGCAGGGCTGTGATTGGCCAGTGCA